>NC_142795.1:558126-753762 GCF_049724085.1 Artemia sp. Qi Xiang Cuo | reverse complement strand
TTAGGAATGACATTATGAATGGAACTTGTTCATAAAAGATATAAAAAACCCATAAAAAACTAGTAACACAACAAGGGCGCGGGGGCGCGTGGGGGGGCCCTGGGCGGGTGTGGGGGGGACCCGTGGGGGGCCGGTTGCCCTTTTGGGAGCCCGAGGGACCTTTGAGGAACAGGGGATGGCCTTTGGGGGTCTGAGGAGGGGGTTTGGGGGATAACATTTCGAAATTTTTACTTTTTAGTTTACTTTTTTTTGCGGCGCATCCCTGCGGCTCATCCTGCGGCACTTTCCTGCGGTGCCTCCCTGCGGCACATCCCCAGCGGCGCTTTCCTGTCCCGCGGCGCATCCCTGCTGCAAATCTTATGGCGCTTTCCTGACCCGCGGCGCTTCCCGGCGGCGCGTCTCGGGCTCGGGGGGACCTTGGGGGCCCAGGGGAGGGCCTTGGGGGCACAGGGGGGCCTTTGGGAGTCTGGGGGGACACTTGAGGACCGATTGGTCCTTTGGGAGCCGGTTGGCCCTTTGGGGGCCGGGGGAGGGCCTTTGGGGGTCCGGGGGACAGTCTGGGGCCTGGGGGACATTTGGGGACCGGTGTAGGGCCTTTGGGACCCCGTTGGTCCTTGGGGCGCGCGATGGGCGTGGGGGGGGCCCGGGGATGGCCTTTGGGGGTCTGGGTGGGTCTTTGGGGGCGCCGGTGGCTCTTTGGGAGCCCAGGGGAGCTTTGAGGACCGGGGGGGGGCCTTTGGGGGTCCGGAGGGGCAGTTGGGGGTCCGGGGGGCCCTTTGAGGACCAGAGGAGGGCCTTTGAGGGTCTGAGGAGGGCGTTTGGGGGGCTGGGGCTCTATGGGAGCTTCGGGGACCTTTGAGTACCGGGGGCTTCCTTCGGGGTTGTGGTGGGGGAGCGGAACCCTTTGGGGTTGGGGTAGAGGACCTCACAACACTGTTCAAATGGAACTTGTGTATTATAACGACCACAGAGTTTCACCCTCAAATTCTCTTCTAAAACCTTTCCTAAAATCTTCTTTCAAAATGTCTCTAACTGTTTCGCTGAAATAATCCCATTAAATGGATAAAACGGTTTCGCCCAAATAATCCCTAAACGTAATTTCAGCGTGTTCCTTTTGTTTGGCATCTCTGCGCTAACGCATTTCAAATTTCTAGTAAACCCTTTCCTACGTTAATCTATTCATCTCATAAATTTTCATATCTAAACTACTAGGGTTTCGTTATAATATCAATTTATCTCTCCGACTTAAAGCTCCGTGAAGCCGTATTTAAAAATGGAATTTCTATCTCTTTAGACCCCCACATAAGTCCAAGATAACATGTGATGTGAATTATAATTCCTGACACTAAATATCAATGAAGTCCTATTTGAAAATAGTATATTAATTTTTCTCTCTAACCTAAAGAACGTTTATCCCTCAGACCTAAAGATTAAATAAGCCTTAATATTTCTTAATTCTCCCCTTCGTTAATCAATAATTTACCCTAGAAATTATGTAAATCAATTTCACAGGTGCTACTCGTTACAGGACCACGTGGTTTATGGTTTTCCATGTGAGAAAATTCATGTTTTTTCAAGTGAGAAAATTCCTGTTTTTTCATTCTCACTGAGAAAACAATATAACAGACATTAATTGCTGTTGACATCCATAAATGTGACAATGTTCCTGTTTTTCAAATTCTCACTGAAAAAAACCATTAAACATCCATGAAAAACATCAAATAAATCGACCGACACACATAACCATCCTTGAATTATGTAAAAAAAGTGATAGGTGGCAGCAGGGGTGAGGGGTGGCGCCTCCTGACCCCTCTCTACTCACAATTATTGCAACCGCGCAGTCCTAGACTTCTAAAAAAGGGAAGAAGGGAGCCTTTCCCTTTTATTTGTGCATCAATTTTATTTCATCTTTAGTTCAGGCTCGTGTGTCACACTGTTTTTCCTGATGTGAAGGTATTTCTGCCTTCGGTCTCTTCTGTTGGTCTTCTGTTTACGCCGTCGAACTGCTGATTTCTACCATGAAAAAGTACAGGCGTCAAGAGGTGTCACACTATCTGAGAGAACCTTTTCATTGTAATTTTCTGTTTTTGTAAAATAAATGAGTATTTATTTGATATTTATTGATGCTTCTTAAAATAGAAAGGGAATCATGAAAACTAGATATTAAAGTATTGGCTTAGGACAGTGAACAATACTTGCGATGGAAATCCAATGGAAGAACTGGAAATCCAAAAAAATATGGTTGATGGTTCAAAACTAGGAATTTTTTTTGTCAGAAGAACTTCGTTTTTTAAATTTATCTTTGCCTGGTTTTAATTTAAATTTAATGTAGAAGCAACACCTCAATATTTTTTTTTGAGGGGGTGGGGGGGGGGCTTCACATACAGAATAATTTCTGTTTTTTAAGTTCTAATGTCGCTCCTTACTTTCAGTTGAAAAAACTTATCTTTTTTATTTAATTTCTGATGGTTTTTCAAATAATGCCAAGAAAAACATGCTACACAAAATGGTGTACATGATTCTTGAAGGTGGATAGCCTTGACAGTTAGGAAAGGGTTGCTATTTTTCTAAAGGAGATTTTTAAGGTTTTCAAAACCTAAGCAATATGTTCGTAAGTCTAGCTTATTTGACTAAGCATCCTCCCCCTTCTGATAAACCCCAAAAAACGTCAGATATACAGGTATGAAATAGCAACAAAAAAGAAAAGGTTGGAAAGTAGCCTGACAATCAAACAAATATCACAGAAAAAAAAAATGTAAATAGGTTATAGTACAATGATTTCTCTATATACGTTACAAATAGTTTTACCTTGTCTATTAAATAGTAAAAATAAGTGAATCATGCGAATAAGTAAATATAATAATCAGTAATCCTTCTTTGAATATACAACTTCGAGTGGTTCCAGAACCATATGCCTATATTTCTCCAACTTCTAAGGGGCAAGGAGCTGGGGTATGGATTTAGTGATCTACTGGAAATTTAGTTTGCAAATAATGAAACTGGATGACCTCCATTCCCTTTTCGAATGAAAATGCTTGACAAGTCTAAAAAATAAGTGCATCACATTTACAAAAATAGTGAATTACCAGAAAAATAATCATACATAAGGCACACAACCATGATTGAAAAAAAAAACGATCAACAATTGAACTCTCGATATTTTGATTCAAAGTCCAACACTCTAGTAACTGAACTACGACGGCTGATAAAAGAATTTAATCTATTGAATTTATTAGGACCATAATTGCGTAACTTACAGGAATTTCCCAGGGACTATGGCGCTTATCACCAAAAGCATGCCTTTTGTACCTTATTAATTAAAAAAAAACTTTTTCTACAAAATAAGTTTTTCAAAGAAAAGTAAAGAACTCCATTAAACAAAAAAGGAGCAAAAATGAAATCAAATAATCCACCAAGCGTGAAACTACCACAAATCAGCATCGATAAATAAATGAAACCCGAAACGAACAGAAATTACAATAAATTAACCAAGTCAAACTCAAAACGAGCAGAAATTAACATAAGTTGGGCGCAAAAACCCTACGCCTTCCCAAGGCCAGAACAAAATTTGCACTTTACTGAAAAAATATAAATGTTTTTACTTTTATAACTTTAATAAATCAAATAATATTAACATTTTGATTACCAAATATTAGTATATGCATATTAAACTGACAATGCACGTTCATTTGTATTTTGTCAGTAAAGTGCAAATTTTATTCTGGCCTTGGGAAGACATAGGGATTTTGCGCCCAACTTTTGTTAATTTCTGTTCGTTTTATATTGACATAGTTTTTTCAGAGAATGGGAAAATAATACTTTAAATCTTTTTGTTTTTTAAGACTTTATAGTTTGGCCTGCTATTTGTATGCTTGAGAAAAATTTTCAGCAATTTTTAACAACAAACATCCTTTTAAAAATCTGGAGACAAATAATTCTGTTTAATTTAGTTTCATACCTCCTCTAATTTACCTGAAATGGAAAACTTGACGCCATTCGCAAAAAAATCTGTTTACTTTCTTTGATAGCTTGGATACACTTACACTATTTTAATTTGGTTAAATTTTAAGAGCAGAAGTAGCCCCAAAAGTTTTAACATAATACCTCAGTCGTTCTTGGGATAGTACTGAGATGCCTTATTGGGAATCAGCATTATCACAGTGCATTTTGATTTAATCTTAAGGCAACATTTAGTTTTTAGATATAATGGGCAAATGGGAGGGTGGGAGTGGAAGGGGGACTAGTTGCCTTCCAGTCACTTTCGACCATTAAAAAGGGCATCAGCCCGTTCTATTTTCAATCGGATGAGCCTTTTTCGAAGTTCCTACGACCACTCCTTCGATACGAAGCGCCCTGGTCTAAACAACAACAAAAGAATAATACATTATACCCACATCGATCTTTACTACAAAAATGTCAAGCCTTTCAATAACTTTTGACTATTAAAAAGGCACTAGGACTTTCGATTTCCAATCGAATGAGCCCTTTTTGAAACGACAACGCTTTCCATAAACACCTTATATGCCCCCAGGACATAAATTACAACCCTTGCACTATGGCCATTCTCAAAGACCTTCCTACTACGTTGAACAAAATGACTATCTGAAGATTTTGATTGGATGTGTTTGGAGGAATGGTGGGCGTGAGAGGGAGGTTAGTTACGCTCCAATCACTTTTGACTATTACAATGGGCACCCGCCCTCTCATTTTCAAATTGAATGAGCCCCTTTTGAAGTTTTACGACAACTCCATCTATAAAATCTTATATACCCCCAGGGCATAAACTACAACATTTGCCCTTGGGGCTCTCCGGGGTTTGTCATCCTTGAATACATAATTTCCAGATCTGTCGACTATGTTGAACAAAATGGCTATCTCTAAACTTTGATTGAATGTGTTTGGGGAAATGTTGGGCGCGAAAGGGGGTTAATTACTCTCCACTCTTTTTCGACTATTAAAAAGGGAAATTTCAATTTCCAATCAAATGAGCCCTTTTTGAATTTTCTATAACAACTTTCGATATAAACTTTAATGCCCCCAGGGCATAACTTACAACCCTTGCACTGAGGGCTCTGAGGGGGTTATCATCCTAAAAGACCTAATTTCCAGAACTTTCAACTACGTTGAACAAAATAGATATATCAAAATTTTGATTGGATGTGTTTGGGAAATTGGTGGGCGTGAGAGGGGCGTTTGTCGCTCTCCAATCACTTTCAACTACTAAAAAAGGCACTAGCCCTTTGAATATTTAAGTGAATGAGCCCTTTAGAAGTTTTTACGACAATGCTTTCAATAAAAAGGTTATATGCCCCCAGGGCATAACTTACAAACCTTGCCCTGAGGCTGTGGGGGTAGGGGTTGTCATCCTTAAAGACCTAATTTCCAAAACTTTCAACTACGTTGAATAAAATGGTAATCTAAAAATTGTGATTGGGGTGTGTTTGGGGAAAAGGTGAGCGTGAAAGGGGGGTAGTTGCCCACAAATCACTTTTGACTATTAAAAAGGATACTAGCCCTTTGAGTTTCAAATCGGATGAGCCCTTTTTCAAGTTTCTACGACAAAGATTTCAATACAAACCTTATATGCCCCCAAAGCATAACTTATAATCCTTGCACTGAGGGTTGCGGGGGAGTGTCTGCGGAAAGGTGGGCCTGAGAGGGGGGTTAGTTGCCCTCAAATCACTTTCGACTATTAAAAAGGGTACTAGGCCTTTGAATTTCAAATCGAATAAGCCCTTGTTGAAGTTTCTACGACAAAGATTTCAGTATAAACCTTATCTCTATGTGTATCTATGTGTATTATCTCTATGTGTTTCGTCTTTATGTGTGTGTCGTCTCTGTGTGTGTCGCCTCTCTGTGTTTGTCGTCTCTGTGTGTGTGTGTGTGTGTCATCTCTGTGTTAGTGTCGTCTCTGTGTGTGTGTCGTCTCTGTGTGTATGTCATCTCTGTGTGTGTTTCGTCTCTGTGTGCTTGTCGTCTGTGCGTGTGTGTCGTCTCTGTGTGTTTGTCGTCTCTGCGTATGTCGTCTCTAGGTGTGTGTCGCCTCTGTGTGTGTCGTCTCTGGCTTATGTTAGGTTAAGTCAGGGGGGTTAGTTGCCCTCAAATCACTTTTGACCATCAAAAAGGGTACTAGCCCTTTGAATTTCAAATCGAATGAGCCTTTTTTCAAGTTTCTACGACAAAGCTTCCAATAAAAACCTTATATGCCCCAAGGGCATAACTTATAATCTTTGCCCTGAGGGTTGTGGGGGAGTGTCATCCTCAAAAATATGTTTTCTATCTGGAAATCAACTACGCTGAACAAAATGGCTATCTCAAAATTTTTATTGGATGTGCTTGGGGGAATGATGGTCGTGGGGGGGGGGGGGGCTATTTGCCAACCATTCAATTTCGACTATTAAAAAGGGCACAAGCCCTTTGAATTTCCAATCGAATGAGCTTTTTTTGAAGTTTCTACGACAACGCCTTCTTTAAAAACCTTATATGCCCCCAGGGCATAACTTAAAACCCTTGCCCGGAGGGTTGTGGGGGAGTGTACTCCTTAAAAAAATATTTTCTATTTGGAAATCAACTGCGCTGAACAAAATGGCTGTCTCAAATTTTTGATTGGATCTGTTTGGAGAAATGATGGGCGTGGGGGGGGGGGGGGCGAGTTGCCCTCCAATCACTTTCGACTATTAAAAAGGGCGCTAGCTCTTTGAATTTCCAATCGAATGATTCTGCTTTGAAGTTTCTACGACAGCACCTTCTTTAAAAAACCTTATATACCCCCAGGGAATAACTTATAACCCTTGCCCTGAGGGTTTGGGAGAGTGTCCTAATATAAAATAAATTTTCTATCTGGAAATAAACTACGCTTAACAAAATAGCTATCTCAAAATTTTGATTGGATTTGTTTGGGGGAATGATGGGCGTGGTGGGGGGCTAGTTGCCCTCCAATCACTTTCAAGTATTACATGGCACTATTACATGTTATTATCAACTATTCAGGGCACTAGCCACTCCAATTTCCAATCGAATGAACCCTTTTCAAAGTTTCTACGGCAACTCCTTCGATACGAAGTGCCTGGGTATGGAGAACCAAAAAAACAAAAAACACATTGTGCCCACATCGTTCTTTACTTAGGCAGCGCTAGCGCGCTCCCTATGATTCAGTAAATACATTTGTAATTGGCTATTATAAAACATTAAATTAATCAAAGTTTCTATTGTAAAGAGTGAGAATATTAAACTATGTTTGGTGAAGCTGAACTTTTGCAAACAGGGGGAGGGGAGGGGGACGTCAATGAATAGCAATATTTGTTATTCTATGAATTACTTCCTCTTAAGAACATTCGAAATCTTCAAAATCATTTTGCGAGCCTTAACGTTGGCTGACCGTGTTAAAGACAAAGAGTTCATAGTGAATTCTCATTACAGACTAAAAAAATTTACCAAGGGGGCTGCGTAGAGAGTATAGTGGAGGTTATTTTGCAAACCTCCTGTAAAGGGTTTTGACCCATAAGTATTACAATGGTACAATGTTATGCTTACAAGCTTCTCCACTTAAAAAGTGGCACCAAAAGTATCGTTTTAGTGCCATTTGGCACTTGCAGATGGTGGAATTTATAGGAAGAATGTAGATATGGGCAATCTGAGCTATTAAACGTCTGTGTACGATGTTCTGGTAGACCGCTAGCCCCACTCCTTGAGAAATGGCACAAAAAATGCTATTTTTAGTGCCCTATGGCACTTGCAGGTAGGATAAATTTATAAAAAAGTACATAAATATGAGAAATAGTTCTTATGTGAGCCATTAAACGTCTCTTTCTCTTAGACAGCATCCGTCTAAAAGAGACTGCATATCTCTTTAGACAGCATCTTCTCGCAAAAAATGTTAAATTCCAAATCTTTGTAGATAGGAACTTGATACCTCTTTAGATGGGTTCTCAGATATGCTAAATCTGAAAAGAACAGGAAATTTATTCCCTGTTATTAAACAGGGCAATATGAGCTATTAAACGTCTGTCTACGATGTTCTGGTAGACCGCTAGCCCTATCTCTTGAGAAATGGCACAAAAACTGTCTTTTTTTAGTGCCATATAGATAGATAGATAGATAGATAATTTAATACGAAATATCACAAAACGGATAAATAGTCGCATTTACAAAAAAGTTATGAAAACTATTTGTTGTAATTTTCAGTGAAGTACTGTCGGAATGAATTTTTGTAGCGTTTCGTGGCACTTGGAGTGCTTGGTTGTAGTTGGTTTGTGTGGCGGGTCTTTGGTCGGTTATCTTGTCTGATATCAGGTGGGAGAAGGTCGCGGTGTTTGGGGGAAGTCAAGATGGACTGGCCAAAGCTCATGAGGAGCTCGTGTCTTCTTTGTTCAAGTGTTGTGAGTTCTAGCTTCGCCAGACATTCCTCATAGGGCAATTGGCTGTCTCCTAGAATGATGCGCAAGGCTCTCTTTTGAATTGTTTCGAGCTTATTGCTCTGCTCTTTTGTGAGCCCAGGATGCCAGACAGGGCAGGCATATTCTAGGATCGGTCGCATGTGGCTCCTATAGTAGGTGACCAGGGCATTTTTGCTGAGTTGAAAGCGACGTAGCTTTGTCAGTGACCTAAGCAGAGGCATAGCCTGGGACAGCAAGTGATTTAAGTGGTCATCCCAAGTCAGTTTATCATTGAAGATAACACCCAGGATCTTCATTTTGTGAACTGCCGGTATGCCGACGTCAGGCAAGGCCGGTACGCTGTGCTTTAAGAAGGAAATTCTCATTATTGCCGACTTGGTCCTGTTGATGCTGAGTTTTCTTTCTAGGTAGTCCCGTTCGAGCTTCACGACCATTTCTTCTAGGTTAAGGATTTCACACAGTCTTTGTAGCAGCATCATTGTTAGGTCGTCTGTGAACTTCGCTCTGTCTCTGTGCCATTTAGCTATCGTGTTGCAAAGCAACAGGAAAAGGGTCGGACCTATTTTTGTTCCTTGAGGAATTCCACATGTAAGGTCTGTAGAGTCTGACAGTTCGCCTTTGTACCTTGTTTTTTGCTTCCGTTTTGAAAGGAAGCTTTCTACTATCTTTCTCAGGAATTCGTGAAAATTGGTCATGGACTGTAGAATCTCCTCGTGGCTAGACGTATCGAACGCTTTCCTGACGTCCCCTTGAAGGAGGTCGACAAACGCCTCGTCAACTTCTAGGTGACTTAGGATAGTCTCGACGATCTGGATAAGGTAGTGACTTGTACTGCACCCTCTTTGGAAGCCATACTGCCGGGAGTCTATTACTTCGCTGAGTTCCTCCAGAAGCCATCTGTTTATGAAAGTTTCGAATACTTTCGAGAGTAGCGGCGTGAGTGAGATCGGTCGGAGGTCTCCAAGTTCTTTGGGGTTTGTGACTTTGGGAACAGGGATTACGACTGCCTCCTTAAGCGGTAATATGTCACTTGCACGAAGGTGAATTTATAAAAAGTACATAGATATGAGAAATAGTTTTTATTTGAGCTGTTAAACATCTCTGTATTTTAGACAGCATCCGTCTGATCTTTCTTCTCGCAAAAAATGTAAAATTCCAAATCTTTGTAGATTGAAACTTGAAACCTATTTAGAAGGGTTCTCTGATATGCTAAATCTGACAGTACAATTTTTATTAAGGTATTTTGACTTTTTGGCGTTGTTTCCTCCTTAAAATACAAAAAACAGGGAATTTTTTTCAGACTTGTAGCTATTGTTTATAGCACATTGCACACAAGTCACTCTTCATGATGAAAGAGAAATCCATGATCAATGAAACTTAAAGCCTGGATTGCAGTGTCAGCCGCTTAAGTTTTTATGTTCTAATGCAGAAAATAGAAAGAAAATTAATTCCCTCTGACCCCAAGCTCGAATTGGTCACTTCAATAAGTTTCAAGAGGATTTGAGCACTTTTGCAAAATAATCAAAGAAGTGAGTATATCTTTGAAAATTATTCTTCTCCTGTCCCATTTGCCCACTGTTCTTTCACAATAGATCTCAAGCCAATAATTGTAAATGAATTTTATTCTGAATAATTATGCTGTAAAGTTGATGACAGAAAGAGGGGCTATAAAGGTAATTGGCACTGGTCAGTTTCGATTCTCCAATCAGGCAAATTGAAAATCTTCGTTTGATTGTTCTTCAAAAAGGTCCAAATACCTACCTTCTGCAAAATAGCTGCTGGCTGGAGAGCCAGGGCAGAGTTGAAACGACAAAGAGGCAAAGTTTGTGCCTGCAAAGTATAGACTGAAAATCTATTTGTTATTCTGGTTCAAAAAATGTACAACATGCCTAACATTCTAATAAAAGGTAGACAGGGAGAAGGAGGGCAGATGTAGTAGAGGGTTTATAGCTCACTTTGTGGCTTCAGTTTGTTTTTACAGCGATTCAGAACCGGAGAGTTTTTTTTTGTATGGCATCAGGACTAAACTGTTTTTTCGTTTAACTTATAATCCAGTTCTTTTGTTTTTTTTTAATGTAGGATGTCGTGTCCAACATTAAAAAGTTGTCGCCCCCTTAAATTCTCTGAATCTTTTACTTCAGGATTTTTTTTTCCCTCTGACTCAGTCCTAAACGCAGAAAGTGAAATAACAAGCTCAACCAAAATCACGAGCAGAAATTGATTATCCATGCAGTTTCAGATGAGGGAGAAAATGTTCCTTTTTTCAATTAATTAAAAAAAAAAATCTCCGAAAAAGAAGTCTTTCAAAAAAAACTTAAGAGCCATATTAAACTTAAGACCAGCAGAAATAAATTTCTATAACAATTCAAGCTCCAAACGACCAGAAACTATTGTTAAAGAGTAAATGAAAACCAAAACGAACAGAAATTAATTAAACAATAATAGCAAATAAACATGCAAGAGGTACTAATATAAATGAATAAAAAAAATCTTAAAAAGAGTAAAAATTTAAATTGAATAACCAAATCAAACTTAAAACAAACAAAAATCACTACGAGCAGGAGTTTGGCTGCTGCCCCCTTCCTCTCCCAGGCTGTTAAAGTCTAAAGCCTATTGCGTCATTTGCGTTTTATTGGAAACTATATGTTTTGAACAGCGTGCTTTTGTTTTAAAAAACATCCAAATAAAACAGTAATCCCAATAATAATCAAGTCAGGATGACTGGAAAGAACTAATGAAAATAAATTGAACGTTTGATATATAATGATATTAATTGCAAGAAACTCGGCAATTTAAGATTTTATCTCACTATAATTTTTATTTTGATTATTCAATGTTGTAAATGTAAAACAAAATATTTGTAATATTTCATTTTCCGTAAAGCAAAAGCTAAGTGTTGCTCCTACAACACAATAAGAAGAACTTACTTAACATTAAGTTAGCACCTCTTCAGGTCCTCATTAAAGGTAGTGCGGGGGTCTCATCCTTCACCTCAGTACATATACCGATTTTATTGCATATTTTAATTTGACGTCAAACATGAAAAAAAAACATATGGTCTACACCAAATCATTTTGCGAGCCTCAGCTTCTATTAACCGGGTCAGAGACAGAGGTTCTGTTAACGAATTCTCCTAGAAGACTAGTTATCATCAAAAGTTGCAAAGGGGAAGGCGTCAGGACATCGACACGTCAGGACCACTAACGTCAGGACATCGACAAAATCCGTCATAATTTCGACAAAAAAAATTTCAGAACCACTAACCGTCAGGATATCGACAGTCATAACATCGAGACGTAAGTTCATGGACAGTCACAGTCGCTACCCGTCAGAACGTCAAAAGTCATAACATCGACGCATCAGGACATAGACAAAATCCGTCATAACATCTAAAATTTTAGAACTAAAGTTTTTTGGGGCTTAGGGGTTGAAAAGGTATCTAGGTTAGATTAGGTTATGTATTTAATATATGCTACGCTTTACACCCCCCCCCCCTCCCTGATGTGCTAATATAGCCGAAATTTGTTTTAAACTATTATATACTTATTCCTATGATATAAACTTATGAATTTTTTCTTCGATGTCCTGACGGATTTTGTCGATGTCCTGACGTGTCGATGTTATAACTGTCGACGTTCCGACGGGTAGCGATCGTGATTGTCGATGTTATGACTGTCGACGTTCTGACGGTTAGTGGTTCTGACAGATTTTTCTTGTCGACAAAATGAAGTTTTAAGCTTGTGACGGTTAGATGAAATGATAGCACCCCGTTGCAAGGAACTTATGGTTTAACTGTGAGGTTTGACTAAAAAGAGAACAAAATTTACTTCAATTTTTTTGGGAAGTTTTGCAATCAAACCGGGTGGCATCACTGGCATCACAAGGAATTTTAAAGCAGCAAAATTACCCAAGTGATAGCTCCTTCAAACTGATTTTTAGGTTTTTCTAAGGATGTATGCAAAAGACTATTTTTTAGAGATTTTCCTTTCCTGAACTTGATGAAGAAAATTCTGTTTGTTCTAGACTTTTAGTTTTTGGTCGTTTATTGGGATCTCTTATTCAATCTCTCACCCCAATCAATTTCAATTAGTTTCTTCACATAAACTGAAAAGGTTTATAATGGAGAGATAGTGTGATTCTCTAAGGTATTGCATGGTCTTAAGAGTCATTTACCCCATTGTAAATAAATATGTTAACAAAGGCCCTTTGCTAACAAAGGGCCTAGCAAGTTTTCTTGACATGTTTTATCAAAGGCATTATTCATAAGATTACCTTTGAGATCCGCTGCAAATATTGACTGTGTATACAGTGTGTGAAAGGGCAAATATTTTTACAGATCTCGGCTGAGATTATTTATCTCTTGGTAGAAAGAAAAACATGATATCAGATAAGGAACGGTGTTATTTTGCCGGGTATTTTATGTGGAAAATGTAATAAACCCATTTAATGCATCCGGAAGATGTATAAACAGAGGGAAAATAGGAAATGCTCCCGTTTAAATCCTGGTAAAATCCTGGCTCCTGGTTCTCGCAGAGGCAGTTCTAGGGGGGAGGGCCACTTGGCCCAGGTGCAGAAATTTTAGGGGCACAAAATTTCAAATAAATAATCTAACGGTTTTTACCCCTTCGTAGTTTTTGAAATTTTATTTTTATTAAAATAAAGTAGAGGGCGCAGTTAATAAATGAAAACAATTAATATTATTATTATTATTATTTATTGGGAAACCCGTCATACAAAAAAGGAAAAGACGGAGCAATAAGCGAAAAAAGGAAGAAATACACATAAACTTAGCAGTTATACATGTGGCTTTTAGTGTTTAACGCTGGAGCTAAGATCTAAATCAGCTCTTAGAACAAATTACAAAACGAGAAAGAAAAACTCAATTATACACTGCTCTGCAGGTACGCGACATGTTTCTTTTTTTATGCTCCTAAATACTGAACAAACATAATCAATATGAACATCATTGCATCAAGCCGCAATTGGTAAAAAAATATAACCCAAATAATCATCAGTGAATTAAAAATATACAGTAGATAATCATATCAACTATTGTAAATATGACAAGAAACTGTAAAAACAATTAAACGACACTCTCGCACGCTGGTCTTGAACTCAGATCATTCTCAACAAAATGATTCATTTACTCCGATATATTTAGATATCCGAACTAAGGAAATTAGTCAATCACGGATCCTTTTATATCTTTACTTGAAGCGATATGCTTAAAAGAACCTATAATAAATAAACAAATCAAGTATTAGTTATTTACATAATATATTATCAGAGAAAAATTGACACCAAAATCGAGAATAACCAGTGTCACTTAAATTGGACTCGTACGAAAAGAGACTAAATCATCAATCAGTTTAAAAAAACTGCAACAATTACACTGAGCGCGAAAACAAACACTTATAAAAAAGACACAACAAATACATCTTAACTACTGGGCCAGTACTGACGACCAAGGATCAGTGATGCCAGGTGCCTGACTTTAGATAGCGCACCAAGGGAAGCGGAAATGCGCTATCGGTGCATTTTCACTACATAATTTTTTGGTTGGAGTTCAAAATTCAGGGTAAATTAGATCTTGCAGGGAAGAGGAAAAAAAAAAAACAAACAGAAATTCAGAAACAATGTTATCAGATAGTGTGAATTTTGCTTTCCAGAAATAATAGAACTTAAAATTTGTAGGGTTCAGTCTTCATTAACAGATTTCGGCACCGGATTCTGAAATCTGAAACAGTGAAGCATTTTTGACTGATTACATGCGCTTTTGTGGTCGAGGGTTTCTATTCTCAGTCTCTGGCTTGACAAGAAAGATATTTTCCTTAGTTCTCTGGTAGGTCAGAGAATTAAATAAAAAAAAGGGAATTAAATATGATCTAAAAAAAAAAAAAAATACTTGCCAATATCTAAGGGGGTATTTTACATAACTTTCTGGCTAATATGCTGAATTATTCCCTACTAATACTAGAAACTGTGATTAAGGAACTAAAAAAAGAAATAGGTACTCAGTATATAGGTCTTGCAATATAGATAAGCCATACAAAAACGTGGAAATTAAAATTACATTTCACATATATAACTAATAGATAGGATTTTTTAATATAGAACTAAAGAGAAGCATGATCCTTGACGGTGATATCTCTCCAAAATGTTATTTAGGTAAGTGACTTCAAACTTTACTTCTTTATACAATGTTTTTATGACATTGCAATTCTAAGCTTCAAAAAGATATAAATTCTCAAACTTAGCTATGAGAACAAAATGTTTCGTAGCTTTCAAAATATAAATTAGAACGACAAGAACGACCAAGTCAAAGATAAGAAATTAGACCGGCCGTTATTAATGCAACAATCTAAAAAATTGCAGGCAAAAGACAGCGTTCTGAGATTTTGTCATGAAACAGAAGCCTAAGATATACATATTAGACAAAATTTTACTTGGCAAGGTCCTTCAACAGTTCCGATTGTTATTTTATTTGTGTTTTCCTTTTAATGAACTTCGAATTAGTTTTGTACATTTTTTAATCATATATTGTATTTATCTTCGACCAGTATTCAAGATCATTTTCAAAGCTAAACAACAAACCCTCCTTCTATATCACCCAGAATCTCCTCAAGATTTTCATCTTCATTTTCATTGTCATTGGATGTGATGTCATACATGCCAACGGTAAATTTATTCGGCATAGGGCGTGTAGGATCAAAGTCCCTGCAGCCCTTTCCCTGGCAATTTAGCCTAAGTCGGATGGTCACAGCAGAGTTAAGAATTTTAAGGTGCATCCTGTTTCGAATTTTGTACTTGACAAGATTCATAACAGAAAACACTCTCTCGACGAAGGAGTTGCTGATGGGTAAGCCTAAGACAAAAAGAGCTACTTGAGCTATGTCGAACAAAGGTCAGCTTTTCCCACTCTTTACTGTATTTTTTTTTTTTTTATCAAAATTTGACCACTTTTCCATTTGGTTTTTACGCGGATAATTTAAAATTTAGGTCGTCATGGATCCTGGAATGTGATACGAGAATCCCTACGGAGTTCTGAAAATTTCACCTGTCTTTATAGACAGATTCCTGAATATATCAGTAGAAGTTGTCAGTAAACACTAAACCTTAAACTTTTGAGTTTTGTCACTGTTATTGTGAAGGCAACATGCGCCCACTTTGCGCCGAATTTTTTTGACAAGCGCGAAATCGGCGCAATGCGCCAATTTAAAGAATTCAATGCGCAATCAACTCAAAAAGCACTCAAATGGCGCAAATGCGCACCACCTGTCAACTATGCCAAGAATGGTTCAACAAATGGTCAATGGTTCAACGAATTTGCTTTTCCACAGCTATAATGGGGTCAGCAATGCTGAATTTTCTAATTAGATAAGAATTGCGGGTGCAAGAGGGAAAACGTTAAAGACATTTCCTAAAACGGAAGAAAACTGAACGAATTTTTGACTTGTCAGAATTTGTGAGCATTTTCCAAAACGGCGATATGTACCGTTAATGCGGTAGAGCAACAGATTTTAAAAGTTTCGAAGGAAGACGGCGGTTGAAGTGTAAATTATTAGTTACAAAAGAAGCATATGATAATCCAACTCTACGTTCGATGTGAGCAATTAATAGTTGTCGCGCGTCCATTATTGACGAACCAATGGGAAGACTGAGGTAGGTGATATGATCTACTGGCTTAATCCTACTATTTCCGAGAGGAATATCCCTAGGCAACGCTTGCTTCCAGTTGAAGAATACAACTTCGGACTTTTCAGCATTGAACTGAAGACCTAGTTTTGCATACTCTAGATTGTAGCGTTGCGAAAATCTTGCTAATGCGCTGGATAGTGCGGCTCAAATTCAGAATGTCGTCTGCATAGAATACAAGAGATAAATCAAGACCGGCAAAGATGAAAGATGTGGGAACAGCTGACTGTGCATCAAGAACTCCATTATTGAAGAGTGAAGGGGAAGAAACAGCACCTTGACGGGTACCTGTTTCAACATTGACAAAAATATTAGGAGTTAATGCGTAGATTGAGAGCCGTCAACTTTAGCTAATGGGTGAAGTATTAGGCGAACTTTAAGACAATAATACATGTCTCGAAGGGCTCTGATATATGAAGGGCTCACTCCACGTTTTGCTGCATGGAGTAGCGTAGTGGCGTGAATGAGAGAGTCGAACGCCTTACGAACATCGTTCCTGGCTAACAAGAGAGTTTCACCTGATGCATCAGCATTAATGAAAGCGTTCACAACAACCGACAAAACGTGAGCACAACCGAGATGCAGCTGGATTACAAATTGTTAAGATGGAACATAGCATTTTGCGTTCAGATGGTCAAGGAACAGAAGTTCAAAAAGCTTAGATAAGGTATTAGCCACTGTTATAGGGTGGAAGGACGAGCAATGGGTAGTGACCCAGTTTACCTTTCTTTGGAATTGGAGTGAGATCTCCGATTGAGAAAGAAGAAGGTACAACTCCTTGGGTAACAATCATCTGCATCAAAAGAGCATTATGGTTTACCAGCAGCTCGCTTCCATACAGAATGTGAAGAGCGCTCATTTTATCGATGCCAGAAGATTTCTTACGCTTTAGGCGATGGATTGCTCGCAGTACAGAATCAACCAAAACAACAAAATTATCGGTTGGACAACTAGATAGAAATTTATCAAGATAAGCTTGTCAAGCTTATCTTCATATTCGGACTGTAGGGCGGCATCTGGTGGGGAGAATTCAGCAGAGAAGTATGAATTCCATTCGGAATCAGGAATAACTTGAGCAGATAGGAAGATCTCTTGATATATTTCTCCAGAAGGAAGGTTGGGACAGAGAAGCTTGCTGGGACGTCTCTTCAACTATCTGGTTCATGTGGATAGATAGTTCTCTTGCATAGTTTCTTTTGGTAGAAAGACGAATGTCAGAAACCCAGCCAAAGCGAGGACGGTCACACCGGAGCCACAAATGGTACCAAAATTTGGATTTTCTCCATGCTTCAACTAGGCTCAGATTACTGGACCAATGCTTTGTGACACCCCGAAACATACGTTTAAGAGGTATAGCGGCTTTTCTTGCGCATCGCAGAGCATGGCAGATTTGTGCAAGATAGATATCTAGCAACAACTGTATTTCAATTGCACCCATTTGCAGAGGTTTCATGAACAGTTGGTACGGGACATGAATTTTATGTAGGACAGAATTAGTAACTGCAGCAAAAAGATCATCTTGGATGTTTTCCCTATCCCTGTAAAATTGGGTGTGGGGCTAATGTGGTTGTGCGGTGGGAGTAGACTGAGCAGAGGGACAATAAATAGATGCAGATACTGGAAGGTGGTCTGATAGTTGGAAATTAGTAACGACGTGAACAGGGGACACTTGGAGATTTATAAAAGAAACTGCATGGTCAAGGTTCGACACGTGACTTGAATGGTGTGTGTAAGTGTAATCGCGATCTTTCGGCAATATCCTAAGCCAATCGTCAAAAATACCAAACAAAATAAAAGTACGACTAGGGAAGCCCTATCGACTCCGAGACGAACAATGTGCTGCCATCTATAATCGAGTCTAACGCTGACGGGACATAATTTATTCATGGATTATTGATCCACGAAGGGGGACTAGATTTCTGAGAAATTTATTTCCATGATCGAAGGGGACACGATTTCTGAGAAACTGATTTGCATAATCGACTGGGACAAGACACATGAGGGGATTTCATTTTTAAATATGACTTCTCTGATCTTTAGGTCTGAGTGATAAAAATTAATATTCTATATAAGCCATAATAGTGTAAGTAGGAACACCTTAGATATTTTTCAGAAATTCAAGACAGATTGAATATACTTTACGCGGGAAATGGTTTCCTGGGAATTTCAAATGTGACAGCGCAGGGATGCCAAAACAAAGGAACACACAGAAATTACTTTTAGGGAATTATTTGGGCGAAACAGTTTGGGACATTTTATATCATGATTTGGGCGAAACAGTTTGAGACATTTTAGAAGATGATTTGGGGTGAAACTCTGTGGTCATTATAATACACAAGTTCCATTTGAACAGTGTTGTGAGGTTCCCTGCCCCAACCCCAAAGGGAGTCCCTCCCCCTGGGGCCCCCAAAGGGTCCCCGCCCCCGGGGCTCCTAAAGGGCCCATCCGGGGCCCCCAAAGGGCCCCCTAACTTTTTTGCCCCCCATTTTTTTAATACTCTTTTGCGCACTTGAGACACAGAAGGGCCCCCCTTCCCCTAACTTTTTGATTCCCTCCCACCATTAGTGTTTCATCATGGTTTACCTTGTCACTGTTACATTCTCTTGATGTTTTAAAGTTCATTTTGGATTTTTTCGTTGAAATGTAAGAGTTGGAATATTTCAGTAGTGTTTCGTCGTGGTTTACCTTGTCACCGTTACATTCTCTTGATCTTTCAAAGTTCATTTTGAATATTTTTCCGTTGAAATGTAAGAGTTGGAATATTTCAGTAGTGTTTTTTCGTGGTTTGCCTTGTCATTGTTAAATTTTCTTGATGTTTCAAAGTTTATTTTGGAATTTTTTTTTCGTTGAAACGCAAGAGTTGAAATATTTCAGTAGTGTTTCGTCGGTGGTTTACCTTGTCACGGTTACATTCTCTTGATTTTTCAAAGTTCGTCTTAATTTTTTTTGATTGAAATGTAAGAGTTGGAATATTCCAGTAGTGTTTCGTCGTGGTTTACCTTGTGACTGCTGCATTCTATTGATGTTTCAAAGTTCATTTTGGATTTTTTTTTCCATTGAAATGTAAGAGTTAGAATATTTCAGTAGTGTTTATCTTGATTTACCTTGTCACTGTTACATTTTCTGGATGTTTCAAAGTTCATTTTGGATTTTTTTTCGTTGAAAGTAAGAGTTGGAATATTTCAGTAGTGTTTGTCGTGGTTTACCTTGTCACTGCTGCATTCTATTGATGTTTCAAAGTTAATTTTGGATTTTTTTTTTCGTTGAAATGTAAAAGTTGGAATATTTCAGTAGTGTTTTGTCGTGGTTTACCTTATCACTGTTACATTGTCTTGGTGTTTCAAAGTTCATTTTATATTTTGTTTTCCTTGAAATTTAAGAGTTGGAATATTTCAGTAGTGTTTTGTCCTGATTTATCTTGTCACTGTTACATTCTCTTGATGTTTTAAAGTTCATTTTGGATTTCTTTCGTTGAAATTTAAGAATTGGAATATTTCAGTAGTGTTTTGTCGTGGTTTACCTTGTCACTGTTACATTCTCTTGATGTTTCAAAGTTCATTTTGGATTTTTTTACATTGAAATGTAAGAGTTGGATTATTTCAGTAGTGTTTAGTCGTGGTTTACTATGTCACTGTTACATTCTGAAGATGTTTCAAAGTTCATTTTGGATTTTTTTTTGTTTGAAATACAAGAGTTGGAATATTTCAGTAGTGTTTTGTCATGGTTTATCTTGTTACTGTTACACTCTCTTGATGTTTCAAAGTTCATTTTGGATTAAATTCGTTGAAATGTAAGAGTTGGCATATTTCAGTAGTGTTTTGCCGTGGTTTACCTTGTCACTGTTACATTCTATTGATGTTTCAAAGTTCATTTTGGATTTCTTTCACTGAAATGTAACAGTTTGAACATTTCAGTAGTGCTTGTCGTGGTTTACCTTGTCACTGTTACATTCTCTTGATGTTTCAAAGTTCATTTTGGATTTCATTCGTTGAAATGTAAAAGTTGGCATATTTCAGTACTGCTTTGTCGTGGTTTACCTTCTCACTGTTACATTGTCTTGATGCTTCAAAGTTCATTTTGGATTTTTTTTTTTTTCGTTGAAATGTAGCCTAAGGGTTGGAATTGTCACTGTTAAATTCTCTTGATGTTTCTAAGTTCATTTTGAATTTTTTTCGTTGAAATGTAAGGGTTGGAATATTTCAGTTGTGTTCCTTCTTGGTTTACCTTGTCACTATTACATTCTCTTGATTTTTTAAAGTTCATTTTGGATTTTTTTTTCATTGAATTGTAAGAGTTGGAATATTTCAGTAGTGTTTGATGTGGCTTACCTTGTCACTGTTACATTCTGAAGATGCTTCAAAGTTCATTTTTGATTTTTTTTGTATTGAAATGTAATAGTTGGAATATTTCAGTAGTGTTCTGTCGTGGTTTACCTTGTCACTGTTACATTCTTTTGATGTTTCAAAGTTCATTTTAGATTTTTTCTTCCTTGAAATGTAAGAGTTGGAAAATTTCAGTGGTGTTTTGTCGTGGTTTACAATGTCACTGTTACATTCTGAAGATGTTTCAAAGTTCATTTTTGATTTTTTTCATTGAAATGTAAGAGTTAGAATATTTAAGTAGTGTTTTGTCGTGGTTTACCTTTTCACTGTTACATTATCTTGTTATTTCAAAGTTCATTTTGGATTTTTTTCGTTGAAATGCAAGAGTTGGAATATTTCAGTAGTGTTTTGTGGTGGTTTACCTTGTCACTGTTACATTCTCTTGATGTTTCAAAGTTCATTTTAGATTTTTTTCCTTTAAATGTAAGAGTTGGAATATTTCAGTAGTGTTATGTCCTGGTTTATCTTGTCACTGTTAAATTCTCTTAATGTTTCAAAGTTCATTTTGGATTTTTTTCATTTAAATGTAAGAGTTGGAATATTTCAGTTGTGTTTGTCGTAGTTTACCTTGTCACTGTTACATTCTGAATATTTTTCAAAGTTCATTTTTGATTTTTTTCGTTGAAATGTAAGAGTTGGAATATTTCAGTAGGGTTTTCTCGTGGTTTACCTTGTCACTGATACATTCTCTTGATGTTTCAAAGTTCATTTTTGATTTTTTCATTGAAATGTAAGAGTTTGAATATTTCAGTAGTGTTTTGTCGTGGTTTACTATGTCACTGTTATATTCTGAAGATGTTTCAAAGTTCATTTTGGATTTTTTTTTTCGTTTGAAATGCAAGAGTTGAAACATTTAAGTAGTTTTTTGTCGTGGTTTACCTTGTCACTGTTACATTCTCTTGATGTTTTAAAGTTCATTTTAGATTTTTTTTTTCCTTGAAATGTAATAGTGGGAATATTTCAGTAGTTGTTTGTCGTGGTTTACCTTGTTACTGTTACATTCTCTTGATGTTTCAAAGTTCATTTCAGATTTTTTTTCCTTGAAATGTAAGACTTGGAATATTTCAGTAGTGTTTGTCGTGGTTTACCTTGTCACTGCTGCATTCTATTGATGTTTCAAAGTTCATTTTAGATTTTTTTTTCGTTGAAATGTAAGAGTTTGAATATTTCAGTAGTGTTTCTCGTGGTTTACCTTGTCACTGTTACATTCTCTTGATGTTTCAAAGTTCGTTTTGGATTTTTTTTTTCGTTGAAATGTATTTGTTGGAATTGTCACTGTTACATTCTCTTGATGTTTCAAAGTTCATTTTGGGATTTTTTTTTCGTTGAAATGTAATAGTTGGAATATTTCAGTAGTGTTTTGTCGTAGGTTACCTTGTCGCTTTTACATTTTCTGGATGTTTCAAAGTTCATATTGGATTTCTTTCGCTGAAATGTAAGAGTTTAAATATTTCAGTAGGGTTTGTCGTGGTTTACCTTGTCCCTGTTACATTCTCTTGATGTTTCAATGTTAATTTTGGATTTTTTTTCGTTGAAATGTAAGAGTTGAAATATTTCAGTAGTGTTTCTTCAGGGTTTAACTTGTCAATATAACAATCTATTGATGTTTCAAAGTTCATTTTAGATTTTTTTTTTCATTTAAATTTAAGAGTTGGAATATTTCAGTAGTGTTTTCTGGTGGTTTATCTTGTCACTGTTACATTCTCTTTGTGTTTCAAAGTTCATTTTGATTTTTTTCGCTGAAATATAAGAGTTGGATTATTTCAGTAGTGTTTTGTTGTGGTTTACCTTGTCACTGTTACATTCTGAAGATGTTTCAAAGTTCATTTTGGATTACATTCATTGAAATGTAAAAGTTGGAATATTTCAGTAGTGTTCTGTCGTGGTTTACCTTGTCACTGTTACATTCTTTTGATGTTTCAAAGTTCATTTTGGATTTTTTTTTTCTTCCTTGAAATGTAAGAGTTGGAATTTTTCATTGGTGTTTTGTTGTGGTTTACCATGTCACTCTTACATTCTGAAGATGTTTCAAAGTTCATTTTTGATTTTTTTTCATTGAAATGTAAGAGTTGGAATATTTCAGTAGTGTTTTCTCATGGTTTACCTTGTCACTATTACATTCTCTTGATGTTTCAAAGTTAATTTTGGATTATTTTTCGTTGAAATGCTAGAGTTGCAATATTTCAGTAGTGTTTTGTCCTGGTTTAACTTGTCACTGTTAAATTCTTTTGATTTATCAAAGTTCATTTTAGATTTTTTCGTTTAAATGTAAGAGTTGGAATATTTAAGTAGTGTTTTGTCCTGGTTTACCTTGTCACTGCTACATTCTCTTAATGTTTCAAAGTTCATTTTGGATTTCTTTTGTTGAAATGTAAGAGTTGGAATATATCAGTAGTGTTTGTCGTGGTTTACCTTGTCACTGTTACATTCTGAAGATGTTTCAAAGTTCATTTTGGATTTTGTTCGTTGAAAAGTAAGAGTTGGAATATTTCAGTAGTGTTTTATCGTGGTTTACCTTGTCATTGTTACATTCTCTTGATTTTTAAAAGTTCATTTTGGATTTTTGCATTGAAATGTAAGAGTTGGAATATTTCAGTATTGTTTCGTCGTGGTTTACCATGCCACTGTTACATTTTGAAGATGTTTCAAAGTTCATTTTGGATTTTTTTTTTCGTTTGAAATGTAAGAGTTGGAATATTTAAGTACCGTTTTGTCGTCGTTTATCTCGCCAATATTATATTTTCTTGATGTTTCAAATTTCATTTTGGATTACATTCATTGAAATGTAAGAGTTGGCATATTTCAGTATCGTTTCTTCGTGGTTTAACTTGTCACTGTTACATTCTCTTGATGTTTTAAAGTTCATTTTGGATTTTTCCCTTCAAATGTAAGAGTTGGAATATTTCTGTAGTGTTTATCGTGGTTTACCTTGTCACTGCTGCATTCTATTGATGTTTCGAAGTTCATTTTGGATTTGTTTTTTCGTTGAAATGTAAGAGTTGGAATTGTCACTGTTATATTCTCGTGATGTTTCAAAGTTCATTTTGGATTTTTTTCTTCGTTGAAATGTAAAAGTTGAAATATTTCAGTAGTGTTTTGTCGTAGGTTACCTTGTCACTGTTACATTCTCTTGATGTTTCAAAGTTCATATTGGATTTATTTCGCTGAAATGTAAGAGTTTGAATATTTCAGTAGTGTTTATCGTGGTTTACCTTCTCACTATTACATTCTCTTGATGTTTCAAAGTTCATTTTGGATTTTGTTTCGTTGAAATGTAAGAGTTGGAATATTTCAGTAGTGTTTTTTCGTTGTTTACCTTGTCACTGTTACATTAATTTTTTTTCGTTGAAATGTAAGAGTTGGAATATTTCAGTAGTGTTTTGTGGTAGGTTACCTTGTCACTGTTACATTCTCTGGATGTTTCAAAGTTCATATTGGATTTATTTCGCTGAAATGTAAGAGTTTAAATATTTCAGTAGGGTTCGTCGTGGTTTACCTTGTCACTGTTACATTCTCTTGATGTTTCAAAGTTCATTTTGGATTTTTTTTTTTGTTGAAATGTAAAAGTTGGAATTGTCACTGTTACTTTCTCATGATGTTTCAAATTTCGTTTTGGATTTTTTTCATTGAAATGTAAGAGTTGGAATATTTCAGTAGTGTTTCGTCGTTGTTTACCTTGTTACTGTTATATTCCGAAGATGTTTCAAAGTTCATTTTAGATTTTTTTTTTTCTTTGAACTGCAAGAGTTTGCTTATTTTAGCACTGCTTTGTCGTTGTTTACATTGTAAATGTTACATTCTCATGATTCTTCAAAGTTCATTATAGATTTTTCTCATTGAAATTTAACAGTTGGATTATTTCAGTAGTGTTTTGTCGTGATTTACTATGTCACTGTTATATTCTGAAGATGTTTCAAAGTTCATTTTGATTTTTTTTTTTCGTTTGAAATGCAAGAGTTGAAACATTTAAGTAGTGTTTTGTCGTGGTTTACCTTGTTACTGTTACATTCTCTTGATGTTTCAAAGTTCATTTTGGATTACATTCGTTGAAATGTAAGAGTTGGCATATTTCAGTAGCGTTTTGTCGTGGTTTACCTTCTTACTGTTACATTCTCTTGATGTTTCAAAGTTCATTTCAGATTTTTTTTCCTTGAAATGTAAGAGTTGGAATATTTCAGTAGTGTTTGTCGTAGTTTACCTTGTCACTGCTGCATTCTATTGATGTTTCAAAGTTCATTTTGGATTTTTTTTTTCGTTGAAATGTAAGAGTTTGAATATTTCAGTAGTGTTTCTCGTGGTTTACCTTGTCACTGTTACATTCTCTTGATGTTTCAAATTTCGTTTTGGATTTTTTTTTTCGTTGAAATGTAAGAGTTGGAATTGTCACTGTTACATTCTCTTGATGTTTCAAAGTTAATTTTGGAATTTTTTTTTCGTTGAAATGTAAAAGTTGGAATATTTCAGTAGTGTTTTGTCGTAGGTTACCTTGTCGCTTTTACATTTTCTGGATGTTTCAAATTTCATATTTGTTTTCTTTAGCTGAAATATAAGAGTTTAAATATTTCAGTAGGGTTTGTCGTGGTTTACCTTGTCACTGTTACATTCTCTTGATGTTTCAAAGTTCATTTTGGATTTTTTTTTTTGTTGAAATGTAAGAGTTGGAATTGTCCCTGTTACATTCTCTTGATGTTTCAAAGTTCATTTTGGATTTTTTTTTCGTTGAAATTTAAGAGTTGAAATATTTCAGTAGTGTTTCTTCGTGGTTTACCTTGTCACTATTACATTCTCTTGATTTTTCAAAGTTCATTTTAGATTTTTTTTTTCATTGAAATGTAAGAGTTGGAATATTTCAGTAATGTTTTCTCGTGGTTTACCTTGTCACTGTTACATTCTCTTGATGTTTCTAAGTTCATTTTAGATTTATTTCGTTGAAATGTAAGAGTTGGATTATTTCAGTAGTGTTTTGTTGTGGTTTACCTTGTCACTGTTACATTCTGAAGATGTTTCAAAGTTCATTTTGGATTACATTCATTGAAATGTAAAAGTTGGAATATTTCAGTAGTGTTCTGTCGTGGTTTACCTTGTCACTGTTACATTCTTTTGATGTTTCAAAGTTCATTTTGGATTTTTTTTTGTTGAAATCCTAGATTTGGAATATTTCAGTAGTGTTTTCTCATGGTTTACCTTGTCAATGTCACATTCTCTTGATGTTTAAAAGTTCATTTTGGATTTTTTTTTGTTGAAATCCTAGAGTTGGATTATTTCAGAAGTGTTTTGTCGTGGTTTACCATGTCACTGTTAAATTCTTTTGATGTTTCAAATTCATTTTAGATTTTTTTCCTTGAAATGTAAGAGTTGGAATATTTCAGTACTGTTTTGTCCTGGTTTACCTTGTCACTGTTACATTCTCTTGATGTTTCAAAGTTCATTTTGGATTTCTTTTGTTGAATTGTAAGAGTTGGAATATTTCATTAGTGTTTGTCGTGGTTTACCTTGTCACTGTTACATTCTGAAGATTTTTCAAATTTCATTTTGGATTTTTTTCGTTGAAATGTAAGAGTTGGAATATTTCAGTAGTATTTTCTTGTGGTTTATCTTGTCACTGTTACATTCTTTTGATTTTTCAAAGTTCATTTTGGATCTTTTCATTGAAATGTAAGAGTTGGAATATTTCAGTATTGTTTCGTCGTGGTTTACCATGTCACTGTTACATTTTGAAGATGTTTCAAAGTTCATTTTGGATTTTTTTTTCGTTTGAAATGCAAGAGTTGAAACATTTACGTAGTGTTTTGTCGTGGTTTACCTTGTTACTGTTACATTCTCTTGATGTTTCAAAGTTGATTTTGGATTAAATTCGTTGAAATGTAAGAGTTGGCATATTTCAGTAGTGTTTTGTCGTAGGTTACCTTGTCACTGTTACATTCTCTTGATGTTTCAAAGTTCATTTCGGATTTTTTCCTTCAAATGTAAGAGTTGGAATATTTCAGTAGTGTTTGTCGTGGTTTACCTTGTCACTGCTGTATTCTATTGATGTTTCGAAGTTCATTTTGGATTTTTTTTTTCGTTGAAATGTAAGAGTTGGAATTGTCACTGTTACATTCTCGTGATGTTTCAAAGTTCATTTTGGATTTTTTTCTTCGTTGAAATGTAAAAGTTGAAATACTTCAGTAGTGTTTTGTCGTAGGTTACCTTGTCACTGTTACATTCTCTTGATGTTTCAAAGTTCATATTGGATTTCTTTCGCTGAAATGTAAGAGTTTGAATATTTCAGTAGTGTTTGTCGTGGTTTACCTTGTCACTGTTACATTCTCTTGATGTTTCAAAGTTCATTTTGGATTTCATTCGTTGAAATGTAAGAGTTGGCATATTTTAGTACTGTTTTCTCATGGTTTACCTTCTCACAGTTACATTCTCTTGATGCTTCAAAGTTCATTTTGGATTTTTTCGTTGAAATGTAAGAGTTAGAATTGTCACTGTTACATTCTCTTGATGTTTCAAAGTTTATTTTGGATTTTTTTTCGTTAAAATGTAAGAGGTGGAATGTTTCAGTAGTATTTCTTCGGGGTTTACCTTGTCAATATTACATTCTCTTGATTTTTCAAAGTTCATTTTGGATTTTTTTTTCATTTTAATGTAAGAGTTGGAATATTTCAGTAGTGTTTTCTAGTGGTTTATCTTGTCACTGTTACATTCTCTTGGTGTTTCATAGTTCTTTTTGGATTTTTTTCATTTAAATGTAAGAGTTGGAATATTTCAGTAGTGTTTTGTCGTGGTTTACCTTGTCACTGTTAAATTCTCTTGATGTTTTAAAGTTCATTTTGGATTTTATTGGATGAAACGTAAGAATTGTCCTATTACAGTTTTGTTCTCTTGTGGTCTACCATGTCACTATTACCATCTCTTGATGCTTCAAAGTCCATTTTGGATTTTTTCGTTGAACTATAAGTTGGATTATTTCAGTAGTGTTTTGTAGTGATTTACTTTGTCACTGTTACATTCTCTAGATGTTTCAAAGTTCATTTTCCATTTTTTTCCTTGAAATCTAAGAGTTGGAATATTTCACTAGTGTTTTGTCGTGTTTTACCATGTCACTGTTACAGTCTCTTGATGTTTCTAAGTTCATTTTGGATTTTTTTTTCGTTGAAATGCAAGAGTTGGAATATTTCAGTAGTGTTTCGTCGTGGTTTACCTTGTCACGGTTACATTCTCTTGATATTTCAAAGTTCATTTTGAATTTTTTTCATTGAAATGTAAGTGTTGGAATATTTCAGTAGTGTTTGTCGTGGTTTACCTTGTGACTGCTGCATTCTATTGATGTTTCAAAGTTCATTTTGGATTTTTTTTTTTCCGTTGAAATGTAAGAGTTGGAATATTTCAGTAGTGTTTCTCGTGGTTTACCTTGTCAGTGTTACATTCTCTTGATGTTTCAAAGTTCATTTTGGATTTTTTTTTTCGTTGAAATGTAAGAGTTGGAATATTTCAGTAGTGTTTGTCGTGGTTTACCTTGTCACTGTTGCATTCTCTTGATGTTTCAAAGTTAATTTTGGATTTTTTTTTCGTTGAAATGTAAGAGTTGTAATATTTCAGTAGTGTTTTGTCGTGATTTACCTTGTCATTGTTACATTCTCATGATGTTTTAAAGTTCATTTTGGATTTTTTTCGTTGAAATGTAAGAATTAGATTACTTAAGTAGTTTTTTCTAATCGTTTACCTTATCACTATTACATTTTCTTGATGCTACAAAGTTCATTACGGATTTTTTCATTGAAATGTAAGAGTTGGATCATTTCAGTAGTGTTTTGTCGTGGTTTACCATGCCACTGTTACATTCTGAAGATGTTTCAAAGTTCATTTTGGATTTTTTTTTGTTTGAAATGCAAGAGTTGGAATATTTCAGTAGTGTTTTGTCGTGGTTTATCTTGTTACTGTTACATTCTCTTGATGTTTCAAAGTTCATTTTGGATTAAATTCGTTGAAATGTAAGAGTTGGCATATTTCAGTAGTGTTTTGTCGTAGGTTACCTTGTCACTGTTACATTCTCTTGATGTTTCAAAGTACATTTTGGATTTCTTTCACTGAAATGTAACAGTTTGAATATTTCAGTAGTGTTTGTCGTGGTTTACCCTGTCACTGTTACATTCTCTTGATATTTCAAAGTTCATTTTGGATTTCATTCGTTGAAATGTAACAGTTGGCATATTTCAGTACTGCTTTCTCGTGGGTTACCTTCTCACTGTTACATTCTCTTGATGCTTCAAAGTTCATTTTGGATTTTTTTTTCGTTGAAATGTAAGAGTTGGAATTGTCACTGTTACATTCTATTGATGTTTCAAAGTTCATTTTGGATTTTTTTCGTTGAAATGTAAGAGTTGGATTATTTCAGTAGTGTTTTGTCGTGGTTTACCTTCTCACTGTTACATTCTGAAGATGTTTCAAAGTTCATTTTGGATTTTTCTCGTTGAAATGCAAGAGTTGGAACATTTCAGTAGTGTTTTGTCATGCTTTACCTTGTCACTGTTACATTCTTTTGATGTTTCAAAGTTCATTTTGGATTACATTCATTAAAATGTAATAGTTGGAATATTTCAGTAGTGTTCTGTCGTGGTTTACCTTGTCACTGTTACATTCTTTTGATGTTTCAAAGTTCATTTTAGATTTTTTTCTTCCTTGAAATGTAAAAGTTGGAATATTTCAGTAGTGTTTGTCGTGGTTTACCTTGTCACTGTTACATTCTGAAGATGTTTCAAAGTTCATTTTGGATTTTTTTCGTTGAAATGTAAGAGTTGGAATATTTCAGTAGTATTTTCTTGTGGTTTACCTTGTCATTGTTACATTCTCTTGATTTTTCAAAGTTCATTTTGGATTTTTGCATTGAAATGTAAGAGTTGGAATATTTCAGTATTGTTTCGTCGTTGTTTACCATGTCACTGTTACATTTTGAAGATGTTTCAAAGTTCATTTTGGATTTTTTTTTTCGTTTGAAATGCAAGAGTTGAAACATTTAAGTAGTTTTTTGTCGTGGTTTACCTTGTTACTGTTACA
Organism: Artemia sp. Qi Xiang Cuo; assembly: GCF_049724085.1. NCBI lineage: Eukaryota > Metazoa > Arthropoda > Branchiopoda > Anostraca > Artemiidae > Artemia > Artemia sp. Qi Xiang Cuo. The sequence continues at coordinate 724,247 of NC_142795.1, read as the reverse complement.
TTCTCTTGATGTTTCAAAGTTCATTTTGGATTACATTCGTTGAAATGTAAGAGTTGGCATATTTCAGTAGTGTTTTGTCGTAGGTTACCTTGTCACTGTTACATTCTCTTGATGTTTCAAAGTTCATTTCGGATTTTTTCCTTCAAATGTAAGAGTTGGAATATTTCAGTAGTGTTTGTCGTGGTTTACCTTGTCACTGCTGTATTCTATTGATGTTTCGAAGTTCATTTTGAATTTTTTTTTCGTTGAAATGTAAGAGTTGGAATTGTCACTGTTACATTCTCGTGATGTTTCAAAGTTCATTTTGGATTTTTTCTTCGTTGAAATGTAAAAGTTGAAATATTTCAGTAGTGTTTTGTTGTAGGTTACCTTGTCACTGTTACATTCTCTTGATGTTTCAAAGTTCATTTTGGATTTCTTTCGTTGAAATGTAAGAGTTGGAATATTTCAGTAGTGTTTGTCGTGGTTTACCTTGTCACTGTCACATTCTCTTGATGTTTCAAAGTTCATTTTGGATTTCATTCGTTGAAATGTAAGAGTTGGCATATTTTAGTACTGCTTTCTCGTGGTTTACCTTCTCACAGTTACATTCTCTTGATGCTTCAAAGTTCATTTTGGATTTTTTCGTTGAAATGTAAGAGTTAGAATTGTCACTGTTACATTCTCTTGATGTTTCAAAGTTTATTTTGGATTTTTTTTCGTTAAAATGTAAGAGGTGGAATATTTCAGTAGTGTTTCTTCGGGGTTTACCTTGTCAATATTACATTCTCTTGATTTTTCAAAGTTCATTTTGGATTTTTTTTTTCATTGAAATGTAAGAGTTGGAATATTTCAGTAGTGTTATCTCGTGGTTTATCTTGTCACTGTTACATTCTCTTGGTGTTTCAAAGTTCGTTTTGGATTTTTTTCATTTAAATGTAAGAGTTGGAATATTTCAGTAGTGTTTTGTCGTGGTTTACCTTTTCACTGTTGAATTCTTTTGATGTTTCAAAGTTCAGTTTGGATTTTATTCCGTTGAGATGTAAGAATTGGCATATTTCACTATTGTTTTCATATGGTTTGACTTATCACAATTACAGTCTCTTAAAGCTTCAAAGTTCATATTGGATTTTTTCGTTGAGATGTAAGTTTGATTATTTCAGTAGTGTTTTGTAGTGGTTTACCTTGTCACTGTTATATTCTCTTGATGTTTCAAAGTTCATTTTCTATTTTTTCCCTTGAAATGTAAGAGTTGGAATATTTCACTAGTGTTTTGTCGTGTTTTACCATGTCACTGTTACAGTCTCTTGATGTTTCAAAGTTCATTTTTGTTTTTTTTTTCGTTGAAATGCAAGAGTTGGAATATTTCAGTAGTGTTTCGTCGTGGTTTACCTTGTCACTGTTACATTCTCTTGATGTTTCAAAGTTCATTTTGAATTTTTTTGATTGAATTGTAAGAGTTGGAATATTTCAGTAGTGTTTGTCGTGGTTTACCTTGTGACTGTTGCATTCTATTGATGTTTCAAAGTTCATTTTGGATTTTTTTTTTCCGTTGAAATGTAAGAGTGGGAATATTTCAGTAGTGTTTCTCGTGGTTTACCTTGTCAGTGTTACATTCTCTTGATGTTTCAAAGTTCATTTTGGATTTTTTTTTTCGTTGAAATGTAAGAGTTGGAATATTTCAGTAGTGTTTGTCGTGGTTTACCTTGTCACTGCTGCATTCTATTGATGTTTCAAAGTTAATTTTGGATTTTTTTTTTCGTTGAAATGTAAGAGTTGGAATATTTCAGTAGTGTTTTGTCCTGGTTTACCTTGTCACTATTACATTCTCTTAATGTTTCAAAGTTCATTTTGGATTTCATTCATTGAAATGTAAGAGTTGGAATATTTCAGTATTGTTTTCTCTTGGTTTACCTTGTCACTGTTACATTCTCTTGATGTTTCAAAGTACATTTTGGATTTTTTTCATTGAAATGTAAGAGTTGGAATATTTCAGTAGTGTTTTGTCGTGGTTTACCATGCCACTGTTACATTCTGAAGATGTTTCAAAGTTCATTTTGGATTTTTTTTTGTTTGAAATGCAAGAGTTGGAATATTTCAGTAGTTTTTTGTCGTGGTTTACCTTGTCACTGTTATATTCTCTTGATGTTTCAAAGTTTATTTTGGATTAAATTCTTTGAAATGTAAGAGTTGGCATATTTCAGTAGTTTTTTGTAGTAGTTTACCTTGTCACTGTTACATTCTCTTGATGTTTCAAAGTTCATTTTAGATTTCTTTCACTGAAATGTAACAGTTTGAATATTTCAGTAGTGTTTGTCGTGGTTTACCCTGTCACTGTTACATTCTCTTGATATTTCAAAGTTCATTTTGGATTTCATTCGTTGAAATGTAAAAGTTGGCATATTTCAGTACTGCTTTCTCGTGGTTTACCTTGTAACTGTTACATTCTCTTGATGTTTAAAAGTATATTTTGGATTTTTTTTTCGTTGAAATGTGAGAGTTGGAATTGTCACTGTTACATTCTCTTGATGTTCCAAAGTTCATTTGAAATTTTTTTCATTGAAATGTAAAGGCTTGAATATTTAATTAGTGTTTTTTCGTGGTTTACCTTGTCACTGTTACATTCTGAAGATGTTTCAAAGTTCATTTTGGATTTTTGTCGTTGAAATGCAAGAGTTGGAACATTTCAGTAGTGTTTTGTCATGCTTTACCTTGTCACTGTTACATTCTTTTGATGTTTCAAAGTTCATTTTGGATTACATTCATTAAAATGTAATAGTTGGAATATTTCAGTAGTGTTCTGTCGTGGTTTACCTTGTCACTGTTACATTCTTTTGATGTTTCAAAGTTCATTTTAGATTTTTTTCTTCCTTGAAATGTAAAAGTTGGAATATTTCAGTAGTGTTTGTCGTGGTTTACCTTTCCACTGTTACATTCTGAATATGTTTCAAAGTTCATTTTGGATTTTTTTTCGTTGATATGTATGAGTTGGAATATTTCAGTAGGGTTTTCTTGTGGTTTACCTTGTCTCTGTTACATTCTCTTGATGTTTCAAAGTTCATTTTAGATTTTTTCATTGAAATGTAAGAGTTGGAATATTTCAGTAGTGTTTTGTCGTGGTTTACTATGTCACTGTTATATTCTGAAGATGTTTCAAAGTTCATTTTGGATTTTTTTTTTCGTTTGAAATGCAAGAGTTGAAACATTTAAGTAGTTTTTTGTCGTGGTTTATCTTGTTACTGTTACATTCTTTTGATGTTTCAAAGTTCATTTTGGTTTATATTCATTGAATTGTAAGAGTTGGCATATTTCAGTAGTGTTTTGTCGTAGGTAACCTTGTCACTGTTACATTCTCTTGATGTTACAAAGTTCATTTCGGATTTTTTCCTTGAAATTTAAGACTTGGAATATTTCAGTAGTGTTTGTCGTGGTTTACCTTGTCACTGCTGCATTCTATTGATGTTTCAAAGTTCATTTTGGATTTTTTTTTTTAGTTGAAATGTAAGAGTTTGAATATTTCAGTAGTTTTTATTGTGGATTACCTTGTCACTGTTACATTCTCTTTATGTTTCAAATTTCTCTTTGGATTTTTTTTTTCGTTGAAATGTAAGAGTTGGAATTGTCACTGTTACATTCTCTTGATGTTTCAAAGTTCATTTTGGGATTTTTTTTTCGTTGAAATGTAAGAGTTGGAATATTTCAGTAGTGTTTTTTCGTAGGTTTACCTTGTCACTGTTACATTCTCTGGATGTTTCAAAGTTCATATTGGATTTCTTTCGCTGAAATATAAGAGTTTAAATATTTCAGTAGGGTTCGTCGTGGTTTACCTTGTCACTGTTACATTCTCTTGATGTTTCAGATTTTATTTTCTATTTTTTTTTTCGTTGAAATGTAAAAGTTGGAATTGTCACTCTTACATTCTCTTGATGTTTCAAAGTTCATTTTGGATTTTTTTTTTCGTTGAAATGTAAGAGTTGGAATATTTCAGTAGTGTTTCTTCATGGTTTACCTTGTCACTATTACAATCTCTTGATTTTTCAAAGTTCATTTTGGATTTTTTTTCATTGAAATGTAAGAGTTGGAATATTTCAGTAGTTGTTTGTCGTGGTTTACCTTGTCACTGTTACATTCTGAAGATGTTTCAAAGTTCATTTTTGATTTTTTTCATTGAAATGTAGGAGTTGGAATATTTCAGTAGTGTTTTCTCGTGGTTTACCTTGTCACTGTTAAATTCTCTTGATGTTTCAAATTTCATTTGGATTTTTTTCGTTAAAATATAAGAGTTGGATTATTTCAGTAGTGTTTTGTTGTGGTTTATCTTGTCACTGTTACATTCTGAAGATGTTTCAAAGTTCATTTTGGATTTTTTTTTTCTTCCTTGAAATGTAAGAGTTGGAATATTTCAGTGGTGTTTTGTTGTGGTTTACCATGTCACTGTTACATTCTGAAGATGTTTCAAAGTTCATTTTTGATTTTTTTTTCATTGAAATGTAAGAGTTGGAATATTTCAGTAGTGTTTTCTCATGGTTTACCTTGTCACTGTTACATTCTCTTGATGTTTCAAAGTTTCATTTTGGATTTTTTTTTTGTTGAAATCCTAGAGTTGGAATATTTTAGTAGTGTTTCGTCGTGGTTTAACTTGTCACTGCTACATTCTCTTGATGTTTCGAAGTTCATTTTAGATTTTTTTCCCTTGAAATGTAAGAGTTGGAATATTTCAGTAGTGTTTTTTCCTGGTTTATCTTGTCACTGTTACATTCTCTTAATGTTTCAAAGTTCATTTTGGATTTCTTTTGTTGAAATGTAAGAGTTGGAATATTTCAGTAGTGTTGGTCGTAGTTTACATTTTCACTGTTACATTCTTAAGATTTTTCAAAGTTCATTTTGGATTTTTTTATTTTACATTTAAGAGTTGGAATATTTAAGTAGGATTTTGTCGTGGTTTACCTTATCACTGTTACATTCTCTTGATGTTCCAAAGTTCATTTTGGATTTTTTCATTGAAATGTAAGAGTTGGAATATTTCAGTATTGTTTTGTCGGGGTTTACCATGTCACTGTTACATTCTGAAGATGTTTCAAAGTTCATTTTGGATTTTTTTTTTCGTTTGAAATGCAAGAGTTGAAACATTTAAGTACTTTTTTGTCGTGGTTTACCTTGTTACTGTTACATTCTCTTGATGTTTCAAAGTTCATTTTGGATTACATTCGTTGAAATGTAAGAGTTGGCATATTTCAGTAGTGTTTTGTCGTAGGTTACCTTGTCACTGTTACATTCTCTTGATATTTCAAAGTTGATTTCGGATTTTTTCCTTGAAATGTAAGAGTTGGAATATTTCAGTAGTGTTTGTCGTGGTTTATCTTGTCACTGCTGCATTCTATTGATGTTTCGAAGTTCATTTTGGATTTTTTTTTTTCGTTGAAATGTAAGAGTTGGAATTGTCACTGTTACATTCTCGTGATGTTTCAAAGTTCATTTTGGATTTTTTTCTTCGTTGAAATGTAAAAGTTGAAATACTTCAGTAGTGTATTTTAGTAGGTTTACCTTGTCACTGTTACATTCTCTTGATGTTTCAAAGTTCATTTTGGATTTATTTCGTTGAAATTTAAGAGTTTGAATATTTCAGTAGGTTTCGTCGTGGTTTACCTTGTCACTGTTACATTCTCTTGTTGTTTCAAATTTCATTTTGGTTTTTGTTTTGTTTAAATGTAAGAGTTGGAATTGTCACTGTTACATTCTCTTGATCATTTTGGATTTTTTTTTGTTGAAATGTAAGGGTTGGAATATTTCAGTAGTGTTTTGTCGTGGTTTACCTTGTCACTGTTACATTCTCTTGGTGTTTCAAAGTTAATTTTAGATTTTGTTTTCCTTGAAATGTAAGAGTTGGAATATTTCAGTAGTGTTTTGTCCTGGTTTATGTCACTGTTACATTCTCTTAATGTTTCAAAGTTCATTTTTGATTTCGTTCGTTGAAATGTAAGTGTTGGAATATTTCAGTAGTGTTTGTCGTGGTTTACCTTGTCACTGTTACATTCTGAAGATGTTTCAAATTTCATTTTGGATTTTTTTCGTTGAAATGTAAGAGTTGGAATATTTCAGTAGTGTTTTATCGTGTTTTACATTGTCAATGTTACATTCTCTTGATGTTTCAAAGTTCATTTTGGATTTTTGCATTGAAATGTAAGAGTTAGAATATTTCAGTGGTATTTATCATGGTTTACCTTGTCACTGTTACATTCTCTTGATGTTTCAAAGTTCATTTTGGATTTCATTCGTTGAAATGTAAGAGTTGGCATATTTAGTACTGCTTTCTCGTGGTTTACCTTCTCACAGTTGCATTCTCTTGATGCTTCAAAGTTCATTTTGGATTTTTTTCGTTCAAATGTAAGAGTTGGAATTGTCACTGTTACATTCTCTTGATGTTTCAAAGTTTATTTTGGATTTTTTTTCGTTGAAATGTAAGAGGTGGAATGTTTCAGTAGTATTTCTTCGGGGTTTACCTTGCCAATATTACATTCTTTTGATTTTTTAAAGTTCATTTTGCATTTTTTTTTATTGAAATGTATGAGTTGGAATATTTCAGTAGTGTTTTCGCGTGGTTTATTTTGTCACTGTTACATTCTCTTGGTGTTTCAGAGATCGTTTTGGATTTTTTTCGTTGAAATGTAAGGGTTGGAATATTTCAGTAGTGTTTTCTTGTGGTTTACCTTGTCACTGTTGCATTCTCTTGATGTTTCAAAGTTCATTTTGGATTTTATTCGTTGAAATGTAAGAGTTGTCATATTTCAGTGCTGTTTTCACGCGGTTTACCTTGTCACTGTTACATTCTCTTGAAGCTTCAAAGTTCATTTTGGATTTTTTTTGTTGAAATGTAAGTTTGATTATTTCAGTAGTGTTTTGTAGTGGTTTACCTTGTCACTGTTACATTCTCTTGATGTTTCAAAGTTCATTTTCCATTTTTTCCTTGAAATCTAAGAGTTGTAATATTTCACTAGTGTTTTGTCGTGTTTTACCATGTCACTGTTACATTCTCTTGATGTCTCAAAGTTCATTTTGGATTTTTTTTTCTTGAAATGCAGGAGTTGGAATGTTTCAGTAGTGTTTTGTCCTGGTTTATCATGTCACTGTTACATTCTCTTAATGTTACTGTTACATTTTCTTGATGTTTCAAAGTTCATTTTGGATTACATTCATTGAAATGTAAGAGTTGGCATATTTCAGTAGTGTTTCGTCGTAGGTTACCTTGTCACTGTTACATTCTCTTGATGTTTCAAAGTTTATTTCGGATTTTTTCCTTGAAATGTAAGAGTTGGAATATTTCTGTAGTGTTTATCGTGGTTTACCTTGTCACTGCTGCATTCTATTGATGTTTCAAAGTTCATTTTGGATTTTTTTTTCGTTGAAATGTAAGAGTTGGAATTGTCACTGTTACATTCTCGTGATGTTTCAAAGTTCATTTTTGATTTTTTTTTTTCGTTGAAATGTAAGAGTTGAAATATTTCAGTAGTGTTTAGTCGTAGGTTCCCTTGTCACTGTTACATTCTCTTGATGTTTCAAAGTTCATATTGGATTTCTTTCGCTGAAATGTAAGAGTTTGAATATTTCAGTAGTGTTTGCCGTGGTTTACCTTGTCACTGTTACATTCTCTTGATGTTTCAAATTTCATTTTGGATTTTTTTTTTTAGTTGAAATGTAAGAGTTGGTGTATTTCAGTAGTTTTTGTCGTGGTTTACCTTGTCACTGTTACATTATGAAGATGTTTCAAAGTTCATTTTGGATTTTTTTCGTTGAAATGTAAGAGTTGGAATATTTCAGTAGTATTTTGTTGTGGTTTACCTTGTCATTGTTAAGTTCTTATGATGTTTCAAAGTTTATTTTATATTTTTTCATTGAAAAGTAAGAGCTAGAATATTTCAGTATTGCTTATCCGTGGTTTACCTTGCCGCTATTACATTCTGAAGAGGTTTAAAAGTTCATTTTGGATTTTTTTTTTCGTTTGAAATGCAAGAGTTGAAACATTTAAGTACTTTTTTGTCGTGGTTTACCTTGTTACTGTTACATTCTCTTGATGTTTCAAAGTTCATTTTGGATTACATTCGTTGAAATGTAAGAGTTGGCATATTTCAGTAGTGTTTTGTCGTAGGTTACCTTGTCACTGTTACATTCTCTTGATGTTTCAAAGTTGATTTCGGATTTTTTCCTTGAAATGTAAGAGTTGGAATATTTCAGTAGTGTTTGTCGTGGTTTATTTTGTCACTGCTGCATTCTATTGATGTTTCGAAGTTCATTTTGGATTTTTTTTTTCGTTGAAATGTAAGAGTTGGAATTGTCACTGTTACATTCTCGTGATGTTTCAAAGTTCATTTTGGATTTTTTTTTCGTTGAAATGTAAAAGTTGAAATATTTCAGTATTGTTTTGTCGTAGGTTACCTTGTCACTGTTACATTATCTTGATGTTTCAAAGTTCATATTGGATTTCTTTCGCTGAAATGTAAGAGTTTGAATATTTCAGTAGTGTTTGTCGTGTTTTACCTTGTCACTCTTACATTCTCTTGTTGTTTCAAATTTCATTTTTGATTTTTTTTTTTTTAAATGTAATAGTTGGAATTGTCACTGTTACATTCTCTTGATCATTTTGGATTTTTTTTTGTTGAAATGTCAGGGTTGGAATATTTCAGTAGTGTTTTGTCGTGGTTTACCTTGTCACTGTTACATTCTCTTGGTGTTTCAAAGTTAATTTTAGATTTTGTTTTCCTTGAAATGTAAGAGTTGGAATATTTCAGTAGTGTTTTGTCCTGGTTTATGTCACTGTTACATTCTCTTAATGTTTCAAAGTTCATTTTTGATTTCGTTCGTTGAAATGTAAGAGTTGGAATATTTCAGTAGTGTTTGTCGTGGTTTACATTGTCACTGTTACGTTCTGAAGGTGTTTCAAAGTTCATTCTTGATTTTTTCCGTTGAAATGTAAGAGTTGGAATATTTCAGTAATATTTTCTCGTGGTTTACCTTGTCACTGTTAAATTCTCTTGATGTTTCAAAGTTCATATTAGATTTTTACATTGAAATGTAAGAGTTAGAATATTTCAGTGGTATTTATCAGGGTTTACCTTGTCACTGTTACATTCTCTTGATGTTTCAAAGTTCATTTTGGATTTCATTCGTTGAAATGTAAGAGTTGGCATATTTAGTACTGCTTTCTCGTGGTTTACCTTCTCACAGTTGCATTCTCTTGATGCTTCAAAGTTCATTTTGGATTTTTTTCGTTCAAATGTAAGAGTTGGAATTGTCACTGTTACATTCTCTTGATGTTTCAAAGTTTATTTTGGATTTTTTTCGTTGAAATGTAAGAGGTGGAATGTTTCAGTAGTATTTCTTCGGGGTTTACCTTGCCAATATTACATTCTCTTGATTTTTTAAAGTTCATTTTGGATTTTTTTTTTATTGAAATGTAAGAGTTGGAATATTTCAGTAGTGTTTTCGCGTGGTTTATTTTGTCACTGTTACATTCTCTTGGTGTTTCAGAGATCGTTTTGGATTTTTTTCGTTGAAATGTAAGGGTTGGAATATTTCAGTAGTGTTTTCTTGTGGTTTACCTTGTCACTGTTACATTCTCTTGATGTTTCAAAGTTCATTTTGGATTTCATTCGTTGAAATGTAAGAGTTGTCATATTTCAGTACTGTTTTCACGTGGTTTACCTTGTCACTGTTACATTCTCTTAATGCTTCAAAGTTCATTTTGGATTTTTTCGTTGAAATATAAGTTGGATTATTTCAGTAGTGTTTTGTAGTGATTTACTTTGTCACTGTTACATTCTTTTGATGTTTCAAAGTTCATTTTCTATTTTTTTCCTTGAAATGTAAGAGTTGGAATATTTCAATAGTGTTTTGTCGTGTTTTACCATGTCACTATTACATTCTCTTGATGTTTCTAAGTTCTTTTTTGATTTTTTTTTCTTGAAATGCAGGAGTTGGAATGTTTCAGTAGTGTTTTTTCCTGGTTTATTATGTCACTGTTACATTCTCTTAATGTTACTGTTACATTTTCTTGATGTTTCAAAGTTCATTTTGGATTACATTCATTGAAATGTAAGAGTTGGCATATTTCAGTAGTGTTTCGTCGTAGGTTACCTTGTCACTGTTACATTCTCTTGATGTTTTAAAGTTCATTTCGGATTTTTTCCTTGAAATGTAAGAGTTGGAATATTTCTGTAGTGTTTATCGTGGTTTACCTTGTCACTGCTGCATTCTATTGATGTTTAAAAGTTCATTTTGGATTTTTTTTTCGTTGAAATGTAAGAGTTGGAATTGTCACTGTTACATTCTCGTGATGTTTCAAAGTTCATTTTGGATTTTTTTTTTAGTTGAAATGTAAGAGTTGAAATATTTCAGTAGTGTTTAGTCGTAGGTTCCCTTGTCACTGTTACATTCTCTTGATGTTTCAAAGTTCATATTGGATTTCTTTCGATGAAATGTAAGAGTTTGAATATTTCAGTAGTTTTTGCCGTGGTTTACCTTGTCACTGTTACATTCTCTTGATGTTTAAAAGTTCATTTTGGATTTTTTTTTTCGTTGAAATGTAAGAGTTGGTGTATTTAAGTAGTGTTTGTCGTGGTTTACCATGTCACTGTTACATTCTGATTATGTTTCAAAGTTTATTTCGGATTTCATTCATTGAAATGTAAGAGTTGGCATATTTCAGTAGTGTTCTGTCGTGGTTTACCTTATTACTGTTACATTCTCATGATGTTTCGAAGTTCATTTTGTATTTTTTTTTTCTTGAAATGTAAGAGTTGGAATATTTCAGTAGTGTTTTGTTGTGGTTTACCATATAACTGTTGAATTCTGAAGATGTTTCAAAGTTCATTTTTGATTATTTTTCATTGAAATGTAAGAGTTGGAATATTTCAGTAGTGTTTTCTCGTGGTTTACCTTGTCACTGTTACATTCTCTTGATGTTTCGAAGTTCATTTTAGATTTTTTTTCCTCGAAATGTAAGAGTTGGAATATTTCAGTAGTATTTTGTCGTGGTTTACCTTCTCACTATTACATTCTCTTGATGTTTCAAAGTTCATTAAGGATTTCATTCGTTGAAATGTAAGAGTTGGAATATTTCAGTACTGTTTTCTCGTGGTTTACCTTGTCATTGTTACATTCTCTTGATGCTTCAAAGTTCATTTTGGATTTTTCGTTGAAATATAAGTTGGATTATTTCAGTAGTGTTTTGTAGTGATTTACTTTGTCACTGTTACATTCTTTTGATGTTTCAAAGTTCATTTTCCATTTTTTTCCTTGAAATCTAAGAGTTGGAATATTTCACTAGTGTTTTGTCGTGTTTTACCATGTCACTGTTACATTCTCTTGATGTCTCAAAGTTCATTTTGGATTTTTTTTTCTTGAAATGCAGGAGTTGGAATGTTTCAGTAGTGTTTTGTCCTGGTTTATTATGTCACTGTTACATTCTCTTAATGTTACTGTTACATTTTCTTGATGTTTCAAAGTTCATTTTGGATTACATTCATTGAAATGTAAGAGTTGGCATATTTCAGTAGTGTTTCGTCGTAGGTTACCTTGTCACTGTTACATTCTCTTGATGTTTCAAAGTTCATTTCGGATTTTTTCCTTGAAATGTAAGAGATGGAATATTTCAGTAGTGTTTGTCGTGGTTTACCTTGTCAATGCTGCATTCTACTGATGTTTCAAAGTTCATTTGGGATTTTTTTTTCGTTGAAATGTAAGAGTTGGAATTGTCACTCTTACATTCTCTTGATGTTTCAAAGTTCATTTTGGATTTTTTTTTTTCGTTGAAATATAAGAGTTGAAATATTTCACTATTGTTTTGTCGTGGTTTACCTTGTCACTGTTACATTTTCTTGATGTTTCAAAGTTCATTTTGGATTTCTTTCGCTGAAATGTAAGAGTTTGAATATTTCAGTAGTGTTTGTCGTGGTTTACCTTGTCACTGTTACATTCTCTTGATGTTTCAAAGTTCATTTTGGATTTTGTTTCGTTGAAATGTAAAAGTTGGAATATTTCAGTAGTGTTTTGTCGTGGTTTACATTGTCACTGTTACATTCTGAAGATGTTTCAAAGTTCATTTTGGATTTTTTTCGTTGAAATGTAAGAGTTGGAATATTCATTAGTGTTTTTTCGTGGTTTACCTTGTCACTTTTACATTTTCTTGATGTTTCAAAGTTCATTTTGGATTTTTACATTGAAATGTAAGAGTTGGAATATTTCAATAGTGTTTCTCGTGGTTTACATTGTCACTGTTACATTCTCTTGATGTTTCAAAGTTCATTTTGGATTTCGTTCGTTGAAATGTAAGAGTTGGCATATTTTAGTAGTGCTTTCTCGTGGTTTACCTTGTCACTGTTACATTCTGAAGATGTTTCAAAGTTCATTTTGGATTTTTTTCTTTGAACTGTTAGAATTTGAATATTTTAGTACTGCTTTCTAGTAGTTTACTTTTTCAATGTTACATTTTCTTGATTTTTGAAAGTTGATTTTGGATTTTTACGTTGAAATTTAAGAGTTGAATTATTTCAGTAGTTTTTCTCATGGTTTACATTCTCACTGTTACATTCTCTTGGTTCTTCAAAGTTCATTTTGGATTTTGTTCGTTGAAATGTAAGAGTTGGAATATTTCAGTAGTGTTATCTCGTGGTTTATCTTGTCACTGTTACATTCTCTTGGTGTTTCAAAGTTCGTTTTGGATTTTTTGTTGAAATGTAAGAGTTGGATTATTTCAGTAGTGTTTTGTCGTGGTTTACCTTGTCACTGTTACATTCTGAAGATGTTTCAAAGTTCATTTTGGATTTTTTCCCTTAAAATGCAAGAGTTGGAACATTTCAGTAGTGTTTTGTCATGCTTTACCTTGTCACTGTTACATTCTGAAGATGTTTCAAAGTTCATTTTGGATTACATTTATTGAAATGTAAGAGTTGGAATATTTCAGTAGTGTTCTGTCGTGGTTTACCTTGTTACAGTTACATTCTGTTCATGTTTCAAAGTTCATTTTAGATTTTTTTCTTCCTTTAAATGTAAGAGTTGGAATATTTCAGTAGTGTTTTGTAGTGGTTTACCTTATCACTGTTACATTCTGAAGATGTTTCAAAGTTCATTTTTGATTTTTTTCATTGAAATGTAAGAGTTGGAATATTTCAGCAGTGTTTTCTCGTGGTTTACTTGTCACTGTTATATTCTCTTGATGTTTCAAAGTTCATTTTGGATTTTTTTCGTTGAAATGCTAGAGTTGGAATATTTCAGTAGTGTTTTGTCGTAGTTTACCTTGTCACTGTTACATTCTCTTGATGTTTCAAAGTTTATTTTAGATTTTTGTTCCTTGAAATGTAAAGGTTGGAATGTTTGAATAGTGTTTTGTCCTGGTTTAGGGTGTCACTGTTACATTCTCTTAATGTTTCAAAGTTCATTTTGGATTTTTTTCTTTGAAATGTAAGAGTTGGAATATATCAGTAGTGTTTGTCGTGGTTTACATTGTCACTGTTACATTCTGAAGATGTTTCAAAGTTAATTTTGGATTTTGTTCGTTGAAAAGTAAGAGTTGGAATATTTCAGTAGTGTTTTATCGTGGTTTATCATATCTCTGTTACCTTCTTAAGATGTTTCAAAGTTCATTTTGGATTTTTTTTTTCGTTTGAAATGCAAGAGTTGGAACATTTCAGTAGTGTTTTGTCGTGGGTTACCTTCTTACTGTTACATTCTCTTGATGTTTCAAAGTTCATTTTTGATTTTTTTCGTTGAAATGTATGAGTTGGAATATTTCAGTAGTGTTTTGTCGGGGTTTACCTTGTCACTGTTACATTCTCTTGATTTTTAAAGTTCATTTTGGATTTTTTTTTTCATTGAAATGTAAGAATTGAAATATTTCAGCATTGTTTGTCATGGTTTACCTTGTCACTGTTACATTCTGAAGATATTTCAAAGTTCAGTTTTAATTTTTTTTTTCGTTGAACTGTAAGAGTTGGAATATTTCAGTAGTGTTTTATCGTGGTATACCTTGTCACTGTTACATTCTCTTGATGTTTTAAAGTTCATTTAGGAATTCATTCGTTGAAATGTAAAAGTTGGCATATTTCAGTACTGTTTTCTCGTGGTTTACCTTGTCACTGTTACATTCTCTTGATGCTTCAAAGTTCATTTTGGATTATTTCATTGAAATATAAGTTGGATTATTTCAGTAGTGTTTTGTAGTGATTTACTTTGTCACTGTTATATTCTCTTGATGTTTCAAAGTTCATTTTCCATTTTTTTATCAGGTAAACCACATTCTCTTCAAAGTTCATTTTGGATTTTTTTTTCGTTGAAATGTAAGAGTTGGATTATTTCAGTAGTGTTTTGTCGTGGTTTACCTTGTCACTGTTACATTCTCTTGATGTTTCACAATTAATTTGGGCTTTTTTTCGTTGAAATTTAAGAGTTGGAATACTTCAGTAGTGTTTTGTCTTGGTTTACCATGTCACTGTTACATTCTGAACATGTTTTAAAGTTCATTTTGGATTTTTTTCATTGAAATGTAATAGCTGGAATATTTCAGTAGTACTTTCTCGTGGTTTACCTTGTCACTGTTACATTCTCTTTATGTTTCAAAGTTCATTTTGGATTTCTTTCCTTGAAATGTAAGAGTTGGAATATTTCAGGAGTGTTTTGTCGTGGTTTACATTGTCCCTGTTATATTCTATTTACGCTTCAAATTTAATTTTTTATTTTTTTTTCACTTAAAATGTAAGAGTTGGGATATATCAGTAGTGTTTTTTCGTGGTTTACCTTGTAACTGTTACATTCTCTTTATTTTTCAAAGTACATTTTGGATTTAATTAGTTGAAATGTAAGAGTTGGAATATTTTAGTAGTGGTTTGTCGTGGTTTACTTTGTCACTGTTACATTCTCTTGGTGTTTCAAAGTTCCTTTTGAATTTCATTCGTTGAAATGTAAGAGTTGTCATATTTCAGTACTGTTTTCACGTGGTTTACCTTGTCACTGTTACATTCTCTTGATGCTTCAAAGTTCATTTTGAATTTTTCGTTGAAATGTAAGTTGGATTATTTCAGTAGTATTTTGTAGTGATTTACTTTGTCACTGTTACATTTTCTTGATGTTTCAAAGTTCATTTTCAATTTTTTTCCTTAAAATCTAAGAGTTGGAATATTTCACTAGTGTTTTGTCGTGTTTTACTATGTCACTGTTGCATTCTCTTGATGTTTCAAAGTTCATTTTGGATTATTTCTTGAAATGCAGGAGTTGGAATGTTTCAGTAGTGTTTTGTCGTGGTTTACCTTGTCATTGTTACATTCTCTTGATGTTTCAAAGTTCATTTGGGATTTTTTTCGTTGAAATGTAAGAGTTGGATTATTTCAGTAGTTTTTGTCGTGGTTTACATTGTCACTGTTACATTCTGAAGATGTTTCAAAGTTCATTTTGGATTTTTTTCGTTGAAATGTAAGAGTTGGAATATTTCAGTTCTTGTTTGTCGTAGTTTACCTTGTCACTGTTACATTCTCTTGATGTTTCAAAGTTCATTTCGGATTTCTTTCCTTGAAATGTAAGAGTTGGAATATTTCAGTAGTGGTTTGTCGTGCTTTACTTTGTCACTGTTACATTCTCTTGATGTTTCAAAGTTCCTTTTGGATTTCATTCGTTGAAATGTAAGAGTTGTCATGTTTCAGTACTGTTTTCACGTGGTTTACCTTGTCACTGTTAAATTCTCTTGATGCTTCAAAGTTCATTTTGGATTTTTCGTTGAAATATAAGTTGGATTATTTCAGTAGTGTTTTGTAGTGATTTACTTTGTCAATGTTACATTCTCTTGATGTTTCAAAGTTCCTTTTCTTTTTTTTCCTTGAAATCTAAGAGTTGAAATATTACACTAGTGTTTTGTCGTGTTTTACCATGTCACTGCTACATTCTCTTGATGTTTCAAAGTTCATTTTGGATTTTTTTTCCTGAAATGCAGGAGTTGGAATGTTTCAGTAGTGTTTTGTCCTGGTTTATCATGTCATTGTTACATTCTCTTAATGTTTCAAAGTTCATTTTGGATTTCTTTCGTTGAAATGTAAGAGTTGGAATATTTCAGTAGTTTTTGTCATGGTTTACCTTGTCACTGTTACATTCTGAAGATGTTTCAAAGTTAATGTTTGATTTTTCTATTTGAAATGTAAGAGTTGGAATATTTCAGTAGTGTTTTCTCATGGTTTACCTTGTTACTGTTACATTCTCTTGATGTTTCAAAGTTCATTTTGGATTTTTTCATCTAAAAGTAAGATTTTGATTATTTCAGTGGTATATAGTCTGGGTTTACAATGTCACTTTTACATTCTGAATATTTTTCAACGTTAATTTTGTATTTTTTTTTTCGTTTTAAATGCAATAGTTGGAACATTTCAGTAGTGTTTTGTCGTGCGTTACCTTCTTAATGTTACATTCTATTGATGTTTCAAAGTTCATTTTTGATTTCTTTCGCTGAAATGTAAGAGGTGGCATATTTCAGTAGTGTTTCGTCGTAGGTTACCTTGTCACTGTTACATTCTCTTGATGTTTCAAAGTTCATTTTGGATTTCTTTCACTGAAATGTAAGAGTTTGAATATTTCAGTAGTGTTTATTGTGGTTTAACTTGTCACTGTTACATATTCTTGATGTTTCAAAGTTCATTTTGGATTTCATTCGTTGAAATGTAAAAGTTGGCGTATTTCAGTACTGCTTTCTCGTGGTTTACCGTCTCACTGTTACATTCTCTTGGTGCTTCAGAGTTCATTTTGGATTAATTTCGTTGAAATGTAAGAGTTGGAATTGTCACTGTTACATTCTCTTGATGTTTCAAAGTTCATTTTGGATTTTTTTCGTTGAAATGTAAAATTTGGAATATTTCAGTAGTGTTTTCTCATGGTTTACCTTGTCACTGTTACGTTCTCTTTATGTTTCAAAGTTCATTTTGGATTACATTCATTGAACTGTAAGAGTTGGAATATTTAAGTAGTGTTCTGTCGCGGTTTACCATATCACTGTTGCATTCTGAAGATGTTTCAAAGTTCATTTTTGATTTTTTTCGTTGAAATGTAAGAGTTGGAATATTTCAGTTGTGTTTTCTCCTGTTTACCTTGTTACTGTTGCATTATCTTGATGTTTCAAAGTTCATTTTGGATTATTTTACGTTGAAATGCTAGAGTTGGAATATTTCAGTAGTGTTTGTCATGGTTTACATTGTCACTGTTACATTCTGAAGATGTCTCAAAGTTCATGTTGGATTTTTTTCGTTGAAATGTAAGAGTTGGAATATTTCAGTAGTGTTTTCTCGTGGTTTACCTTGTCACTTTTACATTTTCTTGATTTTTCAAATTTAATTTTGGATTTTTTCCTTGAAATGTAAGATCTTGATTATTTCAGTGGTGTTTTGTCGTGGTTTATATTGTAACTGTTACATTCTGCATATTTTTCAAAGTTAATTTTAGATTTTTTTTTTCGTTTGAAATGCAAGAGTTGGATAATTTCAGTAGTGTTTTGTCGTGGGTTACCTTGTTACTGTTACATTCTCTTGTTGTTTGAAAGTTCATTTTGGATTTTTTTCGTTGAAATGTAAGAGTTGGAATACTTCAGTAGTGTTTGTCATGTTTTACCTTGACACTGTTACATTCTCTTGATGTTTCAAAGTTCATTTTGGATTTCATTCGTTGAAATGTAAAAGTCGGCGTATTTCGGTACTGCTTTCTCGTGGTTTACCTTCTCACTGTTACATTCTCTTGGTGCTTCAAAGTTCATTTTGGATTAATGTCGTTGGAATGTAAGAGTTGGAATTGTCACTGTTACATTCTCTTGATGTTTCAAAGTTCATTTTGGATTTTTTTCATTGAAATGTAAGAGTTCGAATATTTCAGTAGTGTTTTGTCGAGGTTTACCTTGTAACTGTTACATTCTCTTGATTTTTTTAAGTTCATTTTGGAATTTTTTTTTCATTGAAATGTAAGAACTGAAATATTTCAGCAGTGTTTGTCATGGTTTACCTTGTCACTGTTATATTCTGAAGATGTTTCAAAGTTCATTTTTGATTTTTTTTTTCATTTAAATGTAAGAGTTGGAATATTTCAGTAGTGTTTTCTTGTGGTTTACCTTGTCACTGTTACATTCTCTTGATGTTTCAAAGTTCATTTTGGATTTCATTCGTTGAAATGTAAGAATTGTCATATTTCAGTATTGTTTTCATGTGGTTTACCTTGTCACTGTTACATTCTCTTGATGCTTCAAAGTTCATTTTGGATTTTTTTCGTTGAAATATAAGTTGGATTATTTCAGTAGTGTTTTGTCGTGGTTTACCTTGTCACTGATACATTTTCTTGATGTTTCAAAGTTCATTTTCTATTTTTTCCCTTGAAATCTAAGAGTTGGAATATTTCACTAGTGTTTTGTCGTGTTTTACCATGTCACTGTTACATTCTCTTGATGTTTCAAAGTTCATTTTGGATTTTTTTTTTCTTGAAATGCAGGAGGTGGAATATTTCAGTAGTGTTTTGTCGCGGTTTACCTTGTCACTGTTACATTCTCTTCATGTTTCAAATGGTTTACCTTGTTACCTTTACTTTCTGAAGATGTTTCAAAGTTCATTTTTGATTTTTTTTTCATTGAACTGTAAGAGTTGCAAAATTTCGGTAGTGTTTTCTTGTGGTTTACCTTGTCACTGTTACATTCTCTTGACGTTTCAAATTTCAGTTTGGATTTTTTTACTGGAAATGTAAGAGTTGGAATATTTCAGTAGTGATTTGTCGTGGTTTACCTTGTCACTGTTACTTTCACTTGATGTTTCAAAGTTCATTTAGGATTTCATTTCGTTGAAATGTAAGAGTTGTCATATTTCAGTACTGTTTTAACGCGGTTTACATTGTCACTGTTACATTCTCTTGATGCTTCAAAGTTCATTTTAGATTTTTTCGTTGAAATATAAGTTGGATTATTTATGTAGTGTTTTGTAGTGATTTACTTTGTCACTGTTACATTCTCTAGATGTTTCAAAGTTCATTTTGCATTTTTCCCTTGAAATGTAAGAGTTGACATATTCTAGTACTGTTTTGTCGTGGTTTACCTTCTCATTGTTAGATTCTCTTGATGTTTCAAAGTTCATTCCGGATTTTTTTTTCTCTGAAATGTAAGAGTTGGAATATTTCAGTAGTGTTTTCTCGTGGTTTACCTTGTCACTGTTACGTTCTCTTGATGTTTCAAATTTCATTTTGGATTACATTCATTGAACTGTAAGAGTTGGAATATTTCAGTGGTGTTTTGTCGGGGTTTACCTTGTCACTGTTACATTCTCTTGATGTTTCAAAGTTCATTTTAGTTTTTTTTTATTGAAATGTAAGAGTTGGAATATTTCAGTAGTGTTTTGTTGTGGTTTACCGTATCACTGTTACATTCTGAAGATGTTTCAAAGTTCATTTTTGATTTTTTTTCATTGAAATGTAAGAGTTGGGATATTTCAGTTGTGTTTTCTCGTGGTTTACCTTGTCACTGTTACATTCTCTTGATGTTTCAAAGTTCATTTTGGATTTTTTTTTGTTAAAATGCTAGAGTTGGAATATTTCAGGAGTGTTTTGTCGTGGTTTACCTTGTCACTGTAACATTCTCTTGATGTTTTAAAGTTCATTTTAGATTTTTTTTTCCTTGAAATGTAAGAGTTGGAATATTTCAGTACTTTTTTGTCGTGGTTTACCTTGTCACTGTTACATTCTCTTGATGTTTCAAACTTTATTTTGGATTTTTTTCCTTGAAATGTAAGAGTTGGAATATTTCAGTAGTGTTTTTTCGTGGTTTACCTTGTCACTGTTACATTCTCTTGATGTTTCAAAGTTCATTTTGGATTTCATTCGTTGAAATGTAAAAGTTGTCATATTTCAGTACTGTTTTCACGTGGTTTACCTTGTCACTGTTACATTCTCTTGATGCTTCAAAGATCATTTTGGATTTTTCGTTTAAATATAAGTTGGAATATTTCAGTAGTGGTTTGTCGTGGTTTACTTTGTCACTGTTACATTCTCTTGATGTTTCAGAGTTCATTTTCCATTTTTTTCCTTGAAATCTAAGAGTTGGAATATTTCACTAGTGTTTTTTCGTGTTTTACCATGTCACTATTACATTCTCTTGATTTTTCAAAGTTCATTTTGGATTTTTTTATTGAAATGCAGGAGTTGGAATATTTCAGTAGTGTTTTGACGTGGTTTACCTTGTCACTGTTACATTCTCTTGATGTTTCAAAGTTCATTTTAGATTTTTTTTTGTTGAAATGTAAGAGTTGGGATATTTCATTAGTGTTTTGTTGTGAGTTACCCTGTCACTGTTACATTCTCTTGATGTTTAAAAGTTCATTTTGGATTTTTTTGTTGAAATATAAGAGTTGGATTATTTCAGTAGTGTTTGCAGTGGTTTACCTTATCACTGTTACATTCTCTTGATGTTTCAACATTCATTTTTGATTTTTTTTTCGTTGAAATGTAAGAGATGGAATTTTCACTTTTACATTCTCTTGATGTTTTAAAGTTCATTTTGGATTTTTTTTCATTGAAATGCAAGAGTTGGAATATTTCAGTAGTGTTTTATCATGGTTTACCTTGTCACTGTTACATTCTCTTGATGTTTCAAATGGTTCACCTTGTCACCTTTACATTCTGAAGATGATTCAAAGTTCATTTTTGATTTTTTTTTCATTGAACTGTAAGAGTTGCATTATTTCAATAGTGTTTTCTCGTGGTTTACCGTGTCACTGTTGCATTGTCTTGATGTTTCAAAGTTCTTTTTGGATTTCTTTCCTTGAAATGTAAGAGATATTCCTTGAAATGTTGGAATATTTCAGTAGTGTTTTCTTGTGGATTACCTTGTCACTGTTACATTCTCTAGATATTTCAAAGTCCGGATTTTATTTTTTTTTTTTTCATTGAAATGCAAGAGATGGATTATTTCGGGAGTGTTTTGTCATGGTTTACCTTGTTACAGTTAAATTATTATGATTTTTAAAAGTTAATTATAGATTTTTTTTTCTCTAAATATAAGATTTGGATTATTTCAGTAGTTGTTTGTAGCGGTTTACCTTGTCACTGTTACATTCTCTTGATGTTTCAAAGTTCATTTTGGATTTCTTTCCTTGAAATGTAAGAGTTAGAATATTTCAGTATTGGTTTGTCGTGGTTTACAAACCGTGGTTTACCTTGTCACTGTTACATTCTCTTGATGCTTCAAAGTTCATTTTAGATTTTTTCGTTGAAATATAAGTTGGATTATTTATGTAGTGTTTTGTAGTGATTTACTTTGTCACTGTTACATTCTCTAGATGTTTCAAAGTTCATTTTGCATTTTTCCCTTGAAATGTAAGAGTTGGAATATTTCACTAGTGTTTTGTCGTGGTTTACCTTGTCACTGTTACATTCTCTTGATGTTTCAAAGTTCATTTTGGAGTTTTGTCGTGTTTTACCATGTCACTGTTACATTCTCTTGATGTTTCAAAGTTCATTTTGGATTTGTTTTTCTTGAAATGCAGGAGGTGGAATGTTTCAGTAGTGTTTTGTCGCGGTTTACCTTGTCACTGTTACATTCTCTTCATGTTTCAAATGGTTTACCTTGTTACCTTTACTTTCTGAAGATGTTTCAAAGTTCATTTTTGATTTTTTTTTTTCATTGAACTGTAAGAGTTGCAAAATTTAGGTAATGTTTTCTTGTGGTTTACTTTGTCACTGTTAAATTCTCTTGACGTTTCAAAGTTCATTTTGGATTTTTTTCCATGAAATGTAAGAGTTGGAATATTTCAGTTGTGATTTGTCGTGGTTTACCTTGTCACTGTTACTTTCTCTTGATGTTTCAAAGTTCATTTAGGATTTCATTTCGTTGAAATGTAAGAGTTGTCATATTTCAGTACTGTTTTCACGCGGTTTACCTTGTCACTGTTACATTCTCTTGATGCTTCAAAGTTCATTTTAGATTTTTTCGTTGAAATATAAGTTGGATTATTTATGTAGTGTTTTGTAGTGATTTACTTTGTCACTGTTACATTCTCTAGATGTTTCAAAGTTCATTTTGCATTTTTTCCCTTGAAATGTAAGAGTTGGAATATTTCACTAGTGTTTTGTCGTGGTTTACCTTCTCACTGTTACATTCTCTTGATGTTTCAGTGTTCATTTTGGATTTTTTTTTCGTTTAAATGTAAGAGTTGGATTATTTCAGTAGTGTTTTGTCATGGTTTACCTTGTCACTGTTGCATTCTCTTGGTGTTCCAAAGTTCATTTTGGATTTTTTTTCTCATTGAAATGCATGAGTTAGATTAGTTCAGTAGTGTTTTGTCGTGATTTACATTGTCACTGTTACATTTTGAAGATGTTTCAAAGTTAATTTTAGATTTTTTTCATTGAAATGTAAGATTTGGAATATTTCAGTGGAGTTTTTTCTCATGGTTTACCTTGTCATTGTTATGTTCTCTTTATGTTTCCATTGAACTCTAAGAGTTGGAATATTTCAGTAGTGTTCTGTCGTGGTTTACCTTGTCACTGTTACATTCTCTTGATGTTTCAAAGTTCATTTTAGATTTTTTTTTCTTGAAATGTAAGAGTTGGAATATTTCAGTAGTGTTTTGTTGTGGTTTACCATATCACTGTTGCATTCTGAAGATGTTTCAAAGTTCATTTTAGATGTTTTTTTTCCTTGAAATGTAAGAGTTGGGATATTTCAGTTGTGTTTTCTCGTGGTTTACCGTGTCACTGTTACATTCTCTTGATGTTTCAAAGTTCATTTTGGATTTTTTTTCGTTGAAATGCTAGAGTTGGAATATTTAAGTAGTGTTTTGTCGTGGTTTACCTTGTCACTGTAACTTTCTCTTGATATTTTAAAGTTCATTTTAGATTTTTTTTTCCTTGAAATGTAAGAGTTTGAATATTTCAGTAGTTGTTTGTCGTGGTTTACCTTGTCACTGTTACATTCTCTTGATGTTTCAAAGTTCATTTTGGATTTCTTTCCTTGAAATGTAAGAGTTTGAATATTTCAGTAGTGTTTCGTCGTGGTTTACTTTGTCACTGTTACATTCTCTTGATGCTTCAAAGTTCATTTTGGATTTCATTCGTTGAAATGTAAAAGTTGTCATATTTCAGTACTGTTTTCACGTGGTTTACCTTGTCACTGTTACATTCTCTTGATGCTTCAAAGCTCATTTCGGATTTTTCGTTTAAATATAAGTTGGATTATTTCAGTAGTGTTTTGTAGTGATTTACTTTGTCACTGTTACATTCTCTTGATGTTTCAGAGTTCATTTTCCATTTTTTTCCTTGAAATCTAAGAGTTGGAATATTTCACTAGTGTTTTTTCGTGTTTTACCATGTCACTATTACATTCTCTTGATTTTTCAAAGTTCATTTTGGATTTTTTTCTTGAAATGCAAGAGTTGGAATATTTCAGTAGTGTTTTGACGCGGTTTACCTTGTCACTGTTACATTCTCTTGATGTTTCAAAATTCATTTTCGATTTTTTTTTGTTGAAATGTAGGAGTTGGAAAATTTCAGTAGTGTTTTGTCATGGTTTACTTTGTCACTGTTACATTCTCTTGATGTTTAAAAGTTCATTTTGGATTTTTTTGTTGAAATATAAGAGTTGGATTATTTCAGTAGTGTTTGCCGTGGTTTACCTTATCACTGTTACATTCTCTTGATGTTTCAACATTCATTTTTGATTTTTTTTTGTTGAAATGTAAGAGTTGGAATTTTCACTGTTACATTCTCTTGATGTTTTAAAGTTCATTTTGGATTTTTTTTCATTGAAATGCAAGAGTTGGAATATTTCAGTAGTGTTTTATCATGGTTTACCTTGTCACTGTTACATTCTCTTGATGTTTCAAATGGTTTACCTTGTCACCTTTACATTCTGAAGATGATTCAAAGTTCATTTTTGATTTTTTTTTCATTGAACTGAATATTTCAGTAGTGTTTTCTCGTGGTTTACCTTGTCACTGTTACATTCTCTTAATGTTTCAAAGTTCATTTTAGATTTTTTTTCTTGAAATGTAAGAGTTGGAATAAAACAGTAGTTGTTTGTCGCGGTTTACCTTGTCACTGTTACATTCTCTTGATGCTTCAAAGTTCATTTTAGATTTTTTCGTTGAAATATAAGTTGGATTATTTCAGTAGTGTTTTTTAGTGATTTACTTTGTCACTGTTACATTCTCTAGATGTTTCAAAGTTCATTTTGCATTTTTCCCCTTGAAATGTAAGAGTTGGAATATTTCACTAGTGTTTTGTCGTGGTTTACCTTGTCACTGTTACATTCTCTAGATATTTCGTAGTTCAATTTGGATTTTTTTTTCGTTGATTTGTAACAGTTGGTATATTTTACCAATGTTTTATAGTAGTTTAACATATCACTGTTACATTCTCTTGATGTTTAAAAGTTCATTTTTGATTTTTTTTTTCTGAAATGTAAAAGTTGGAATATTTCAGTAGTGTTTTGTCATGGTTTACCTTATCACTGTTACGTTCTCTTTATGTTTCAAAGTTCATTTTGGATTACATTCATTGAAATGTAAGAGTTGGAATATTTCAGTAGTGTTTTCTCGTGGTTTACCTTATCACTGTTGCATTCTCTTGATGTTTCAAAGTTCATTTTGGATTTTTTTCGTTGAAATGCTAGAGTTGTCATATTTCAGGAGTGTTCTGTCGTGTTTTACCTTGTCACTGTTACATTCTATTGACGTTTCAAAGTTCATTTTGTATTTTTTTTTTCCTTGAAATGTAAGAGTTGGAATATTTCAATAGTTTTTTGTCGCGGTTTACCTTGTCCCTTTTACATTCTCTTGATGCTTCAAAGTTCATTTTGTATTTCTTTAGTTGAAATGTAATAGTTGGAATATTTTAGAAGTGTTTTGTCGTGGTTTACCTTGTCACTGTTACATTCTCTTGGTGTTTCAGAGTTCCTTTTGAATTTCATTCGTTGAAATGTAAGAGTTGTCATATTTCAGTACTGTTTTCACGTGGTTTACCTTGTCACTGTTACATTCTCTTGATGATTCAAAGTTCATTTTGGATTTTTCGTTGAAATATAAGTTGGATTATTTCAGTAGTGTTTTGTAGTGATTTACTTTGTCACTGTTACATTCTCTTGATGTTTCAAAGTTAATTTTCCATATTTTTTTCCTTGAAATCTAAGAGTTGGAATATTTCACTAGTGTTTTGTCGTGTTTTACCATGTCACTGTTACATTCTCTTGATCTTTCAAAGTTCATTTTGGATTTTTTTTCTTGAAATGAAGGAGTTGGAATATTTCAGTAGTGTTTTGTCGTGGTTTACCTTGTCACTGTCAAATTCTCTTGATGTTTCAAAGTTCATTTTAGAATTTTTTTGTTGAAATGTAAGAGTTGGGATATTTCACTAGTGTTTTGTTGTGGTTTACCTTGTCACTGTTACATTCTCTTGATGTTTAAAAGTTCATTTTGGATTTTTTTTGTTGAAATATAAGAGTTGGAATATTTCAGTAGTGTTTTATCATGGTTTACCTTGTCACTGTTACATTCTCTTGATGTTTCAAATGGTTTACCTTGTCAACTTTACATTCTGAAGATGATTCAAAGTTCATTTTTGATTTTTTTCATTGAACTGAATATTTCAGTAGTGTTTTCTCGTGGTTTACCTTGTCACTGTTGCATTGTCTTGATGTTTCAACGTTCATTTTGGATTTCTTTCCTTGAAATGTAAGAGCTGGAATATTTCAGTAGTGATTTGTCGTGGTTTACCTTGTCACTGTTACTTTCTCTTGATGTTTCAAAGTTCATTTAGTTTTTCATTCCGTTGAAATGTAAGAGTTGTCATATTTCAGTGCTGTTTTCACGCGGTTTACCTTGTCACTGTTACATTCTCTAGATGTTTCAAAGTTCATTTTGCATTTTCCCCTTGAAATGTAAGAGTTCGAATATTTTAATAGTGTTTTTTCATGGTTTTCCATGTCACTGTTACATTCTCTTGATGTTTCAAAGTTCATTTTGGATTTTTTTTTCCCTTGAAATGCAGGAGTTGGAATTTTTCAGTAGTGTTTTGTCGTGGTTTACCTTGTCACTGTTATATTCTCTTGATGTTTCAAAGTTAATTTTCGATTTTTTTTTTGTTGAAATGTGAGAGTCGGAATATTTCAGTAGTGTTTTATTGTGGTTTACCTTGTCAGTGTTACATTCTCTTGATGTTTCAAAGTTCATTTTGGATTTTTTTGTTGAAATATAAGAGTTGGATTATTTCAGTAGTGTTTGCCGTGGTTTGCCTAATCACTGTTACATTATCTTGATGTTTCAAAGTTCATTTTGGATTTTTTTTTTTTCGTTGAAATTTAATAGTTGTAATTGTCGCTGTTATATTCTCTTGACGTTTCAAAGTTACTTTTGGATTTTTTTTTCATTGAAATGAAAGAGTTGGAATATTTCAGTAATGTTTTATCATGGTTTACCTTGTCACTGTTACATTCTCTTGATGTTTCAAATGGTTTACCTTGTCACCTTTACATTCTGAAGATGTTTCAAATTTCATTTTGATTTTTTTCATTGAACTGTAAGAGTTGCAATATTTCAGAAGTGTTTTCTCGTGGTTTACCTTGTCACTGTTACATTCTCTTGATGCTTCAAAGTTTATTTTGGATTTTTTTTGTTGAAATGTAAGAGTTAGAATATTTCACTAGGGTTTTCTAGTGATTTAAGTTGTCACTGTTACTTTATTCTGGTGTTTCAAAATTCCTTTTGGATTTTTTTCGTTGAAATTGTAAGAATTGGAATATTTCAGTATTGTTTTTTCGTGGTTTGCCATGTTACTACTATATTCTCAAGATGTTTCAAAGTTCACTCTGGATTTTTTTTCGTTGAAATGCAAGAGTTGGCTTATTTCAGTACTGCTTTCTCGTGGTTTACCTTGTCACTGTTACATTCTCTTGATGTTTCAAAGTTCATTTTAGATTTTTTTTTTTCTTGAAATGCAAGATTTGGATTATTTCAGTAGTGTTTTTTCGTGGTTGAAATGAAATGTAAGTGTTTTTTTCAGTAGTTTTTTTCATTGAAATGTAAGAGTTGGAATATTTCAGTAGTGTTTTCACTGTTACATTCTGAAGATATTTCAAAGTTCATTTTTTATTTTTTTTTTTCATTGAAATGTAAGAGTTGGAATATTTCAGTATTTTTTTATTGTGGTTTACATTGTCACTGTTACATTCTCTTGATGTTTCAAAGTTAATTTTAGATTTTTTTAATTGAAATTTAAGAGTTGGAATATTTTAGTAGTGTTTTCTCGTGGTTTACCTTGTCACAGTTGCATTTTCTTGATGTTTCAAAGTTCATTTTAGATTTTTTCTCCTTGAAATGTAAGAGTTGGAATATTTCAGTAGTTGTTTGTCGCGGTTTACCTTGTCACTGTTACATTCTCTTGATGTTTCAAAGTTCATTTTGATTTCTTTTCTTGAAATGTAAGAGTTGGAATATTTCAGTAGTGGTTTGTCATGGTTTACCTTGTCGCTGTTACATTCTCTTGATGTTTCAAAGTTCATTTTGGATTTCATTCGTTGAAATGTAAGAGTTGTCATATTTCAGTACTGTTTTCACGTGGTTTACCTTATCACAGTTACATTCTCTTGATGCTTCAAAGTTCATTTTGAATTTTTTCGTTGAAATATAAGTTGGATTATTTCAGTAGTGTTTTGTCGTGTTTTACCATGTCACCGTTACATTCTCTTGATGTTTCAAAGTTCATTTTAGATTTTTTTTTGAAATGTAAGAGTTGGAATATTTCAGTAGTGTTTTGTCGGGGTTTACCTTGTCACTGTTACATTCTCTTGATGTTTCAAAGTTCATTTTGGATTTTTTTTTTAAATGTAAGAGTTGGGATATTTCAGTAGTGTTTTTTTGTGGTTTACCTTGTCACTGTTACATTCTCTTGATGTTTCAAAGTTCATTTTGGATTTTTTTTTGTTGAAATATAAGAGTTGGATTATTTCAGTAGTGTTTTCTAGTGGTTTACCTTGTCACTGTTACATTCTCTTGATGTTTCAAAGTTCATTTTAGATTTTTTTTTTCTTGAAATGTAAGAGTTGGAATATTTCAGTAGTGTTTTTTCGTGGTTTACCGTCTCACTGTTACATTCTGAAGATGTTTCAAAGTTCACTTTGGATTTTTTTTTCGTTGAAGTGTAAGAGTTGGAATATTTCAGTAGGGTTTTGTAGTGGTTTAGCTTGTCACTTTTACACTCTCTTGATTTTTCAAAGTTCAGTTTTGATTTTTTTCATTGAAATGTAAAAGTTGTAATATTTTAGTAGTGTTTTCTCGTGGTTTACCTTGTCACAGTTGCATTTTCTTGATGTTTCAAAGTTCATTTTAGATTTTTTCTCCTTGAAATGTAAGAGTTGGAATATTTCAGTAGTTGTTTGTCACGGTTTACCTTGTCACTGTTACATTCTCTTGATGTTTCAAAGTTCATTTTAGATTTTTTTTCTTGAAATGTAAGAGTTGGAATATATCAGTAGTGGTTTGTCGTGGTTTACCTTGTCACTGTTACATTCTCTTGATGTTTCAAAGTACATTTTGGATTTCATTCGTTGAAATGTAAGAGTTGGCATATTTCAGTAGTGTTTTCTCATGGTTTACCTTGTCACTGTTACATTCTCTTGATGTTTCAAATGGTTTACCTTGTCAACTTTACATTCTGAAGATGATTCAAAGTTCATTTTTGATTTTTTTCATTGAACTGTAAGAGTTGCAACATTTCAGTAGTGTTTTCTCGTGGTTTACCTTGTCACTGTTGCATTGTCTTGATGTTTCAAAGTTCTTTTTGGATTTCTTTCCTTGAAATGTAAGAGCTGGAATATTTCAGTTGTGATTTGTCGTGGTTTACCTTGTCACTGTTACTTTCACTTGATGTTGCAAAGTTCATTTAGGTTTTCATTTCGTTGAAATGTAAGAGTTGTCATATTTCAGTACTGTTTTCACGCGGTTTACCTTGTCACTGTTACATTCTCTAGATGTTTCAAAGTTCATTTTGCATTTTCCCCCTTGAAATGTAAGAGTTCGAATATTTTAATAGTGTTTTTTCATGGTTTTCCATGTCACTGTTACATTCTCTTGATGTTTCAAAGTTCATTTTGGATTTTTTTTCCCTTGAAATGCAGGAGTTGGAATTTTTCAGTAGTGTTTTGTCGTGGTTTACCTTGTCACTGTTACATTCTCTTGATGCTTCAAAGTTTATTTTGGATTTTTTTTTTGTTGAAATGTAAGAGTTGGGATATATCAGTAGTGTTTTGTTGTGGTTTACCTTGTCACTGTTACATTCTCTTGATGTTTCAAAGTTCATTTTGGATTTTTTTGTTGAAATATAAGAGTTGGATTATTTCAGTAGTGTTTGCCGTGGTTTGCCTAGTCACTGTTACATTCTCTTGATGTTTCAAAGTTGATTTTGGATTTTTTTTTCGTTGAAATGTAAGAGTTGTAATTGTCACTGTTACATTCTCTTGATGTTTCAAAGTTCATTTTGGATTTTTTTTTCATTGAAATGAAAGAGTTATAATATTTCAGTAATGTTTTATAATGGTTTACCTTGTCACTGTTACATTCTCTTGATGCTTCAAATGGTTTACCTTGTCACCTTTACATTCTGAAGATGTTTCAAATTTCATTTTTGATTTTTTCATTGAACTGTAAGAGTTGCAATATTTCAGAAGTGTTTTCTCGTGGTTTACCTTGTCACTGTTACATTCTCTTGATGCTTCAAAGTTTATTTTGGATTTTTGTCGTTGAAATGTAAGAGTTAGAATATTTCACTACGGTTTTCTAGTGATTTAAGTTCTCACTGTTAGTTTATTCTGATGTTTCAAAGCTCATTTTGAATTTTTTTCGTGGAAATGTAAGAATTGGAATATTTCAGTATTGTTTTGTCGTGTTTTGCCATGTTACCACTATATTCTGAAGATGTTTCAAAGTTCATTTTGGATTTTTTTTCGTTGAAATGTAATAGTTGAAATATTTCAGTAGTGTTTTCTCGTGGTTTACCTTGTCACTGTTACAGTCTCTTGATGTTTCAAATTTCATTTTAGATTTTTTTTTTCTTGAAATGTAAGAGTTGTAATATTTCAGTAGTGTTTTTTCGTGGTTGAAATGAAATGTAAGTGTTTTTTTCAGTAGTTTTTTTCATTGAAATGTAAGATTTGGAATATTTCAGTAGTGTTTTCACTGTTACATTCTGAAGATATTTCAAAGTTCATTTTTTATTTTTTTTTTTCATTGAAATGTAAGAGTTGGAATATTTCAGTAGTGTTTTCTCGTGGTTTACCTTGTCAGTGTTACATTCTCTTGATGTTTCAAAGTTCATTTTTGATTTTTTTCATTGAAATTTAAGAGCTGGAATATTTCAGTAGTGTTTTCTCGTGGTTTACCTTGTCACAGTTGCATTTTCTTGATGTTTCAAAGTTCATTTTAGATTTTTTCTCCTTGAAATGTAAGAGTTGGAATATTTCAGTAGTTGTTTGTCGCGGTTTACCTTGTCACTGTTACATTCTCTTGATGTTTCAAAGTTCATTTTGATTTCTTTTCTTGAAATGTAAGAGTTGGAATATTTCAGTAGTGGTTTGTCATGGTTTACCTTGTCGCTGTTACATTCTCTTGATGTTTCAAAGTTCATTTTGGATTTCATTCGTTGAAATGTAAGAGTTGTCATATTTCAGTACTGTTTTCACGTGGTTTACCTTATCAAAGTTACATTCTCTTGATGCTTCAAAGTTCATTTTGGATTTTTTCGTTGAAATATAAGTTGGATTATTTCATTAGTGTTTTGTCGTGTTTTACCATGTCACCGTTACATTCTCTTGATGTTTCAAAGTTCATTTTAGATTTTTTTTTGAAATGTAAGAGTTGGGATATTTCAGTAGTGTTTTGTTGGGGTTTACCTTGTCACTGTTACATTCTCTTGATGTTTCAAAGTTCATTTTGGATTTTTTTTTTAAATGTAAGAGTTGGGATATTTAAGTAGTGTTTTGTTGTGGTTTACCTTGTCACTGTTACATTCTCTTGATGTTTCAAAGTTAATTTTGGATTTTTTTTTTGTTGAAATATAAGAGTTGGATTATTTCATTAGTGTTTTCTAGTGGTTTACCTTGTTACTGTTACATTCTCTTGATGTTTCAAAGTTAATTTTAGTTTTTTTTTTCGTTGAAACGTAAGAGTTAGAATATTTCAGTAGTGTTTTGTTGCGGTTTACCATATAACTTTAGCTTTCTGATGATGTTTAAAAGTTCATTTTTGATTTTTTTTTCTTTGAACTGTTAGAGTTTGGACATTTTAGTACTCCTTTGTCATGGTTTACCTTGGCACTAATACATTATGTTGATGTTTCGAAGTTCATTATGGATTTCTCTCATTGAGATGTAAGACTTGGATCATTTCTGTAGTGTTTTGTCGTGGTTTACCTTGTCACTGT
Organism: Artemia sp. Qi Xiang Cuo; assembly: GCF_049724085.1. NCBI lineage: Eukaryota > Metazoa > Arthropoda > Branchiopoda > Anostraca > Artemiidae > Artemia > Artemia sp. Qi Xiang Cuo. The sequence continues at coordinate 692,819 of NC_142795.1, read as the reverse complement.
TGCATTTTCTTGATGTTTCAAAGTTCATTTTAGATTTTTTCTCCTTGAAATGTAAGAGTTGGAATATTTCAGTAGTTGTTTGTCACGGTTTACCTTGTCACTGTTACATTCTCTTGATGTTTCATAGCTCATTTTTGATTTCTTTCCTTGAAATGTAAGAGTTGGAATATTTCAGTAGTGTTTTGTCGTGGTTTACCTTGTCACTGTTACATTCTCTTGATGTTTCAAAGTTCATTTTGGATTTCATTCGTTGAAATGTAAGAGTTGTCATATTTCAGTACTGTTTTCACGTGGTTTACCTTATCACAGTTACATTCTCTTGATGCTTCAAAGTTCATTTTGAATTTTTTCGTTGAAATATAAGTTGGATTATTTCATTAGTGTTTTGTCGTGTTTTACCATGTCACCGTTACATTCTCTTGATGTTTCAAAGTTCATTTTAGATTTTTTTCCTTGAAATGTAAGAGTTGGAATATTTCAGTACTGTTTTGTCGTGGTTTACCTTGTCACTGTTACATTCTCTTGATGTTTCAAAGTTCATTTTGGATTTTTTTTTGTTGAAATGTAAGAGTTGGAATATTTCAGTAGTGTTTTCTCGTGGTTTAGCTTGTCACTGTTACATTCTCTTGATGTTTCAAAGTTCATTTTAGATTTTTTTTTTCTTGAAATGTAAGAGTTGGAATATTTCAGTAGTGTTTTTTCGTGGTTGAAATGAAATGTAAGTGTTTTTTTCAGTAGTTTTTTTCATTGAAATGTAAGAGTTGGAATATTTCAGTAGTGTTTTCATTGTTACATTCTGAAGATATTTCAAAGTTCATTTTTGATTTTTTTTTTCATTGAAATGTAAGAGTTGGAATATTTCAGTAGTGTTTTATCGTGGTTTAACTTGTCAGTGTTACATTCTATTGATGTTTCAAAGTTAATTTTTGATTTTTTTCATTCAAATTTAAGAGTTGGAATATTTTAGTAGTGTTTTCTCGTGGTTTACCTTGTCACAGTTGCATTTTCTTGATGTTTCAAAGTTCATTTTAGATTTTTTTCCTTGAAATGTAAGAGTTGGAATATTTCAGTAGTTGTTTGTCGCGGTTTACCTTGTCACTGTTACATTCTCTTGATGTTTCAAAGTTCATTTTGGATTTCATTCCTTGAAATGTAAGAGTTGGAATATTTCAGTAGTGGTTTGTCGTGGTTTACCTTGTCACTGTTACATTCTCTTGATGTTTCAAAGTTCATTTTGGATTTTCATTCGTTGAAATGTAAGAGTTGTCATATTTCAGTACTGTTTTCATCGTGGTTTACCTTATCAATGTTACATTCTCTTGATGCTTCAAAGTTCATTTTGGATTTTTTCGTTGAAATATAAGGTTGGATTATTTCATTAGTGTTTTGTCGTGTTTTACCATGTCACTGTTACATTCTCTTGATGTTTCAAAGTTCATTTTAGATTTTTTCGTTGAAATGTAAGAGTTGGGAATATTTCAGTAGTGTTTTGTCGTGGTTTACCTTGTCAATGTTACATTCTCACAATCCTTCATATATCACTTCGGATTGTTTGTTGTTGAACTGTAAGACTTGGATTATTTCAGCAGTGTTTCGTTATAATCTATAATGTCACCGCTGAAATGTAATGATGTTTAAAAGTTCGTTTTAGATTTTTTTTTGTTGAACTATAAGAGTTGGCATATTCCACTAGTGTTTTCTCGTGGTTTACCTTGTTACTGTTACATTCTCTTGATGTTTCAAAGTTCATTTTAGATTTTTTTTTTCTTGAAATGTAAGAGTTGTAATATTTCAGTAGTGTTTTGTCGAGGTTTACCGTCTCACTGTTAAATTCTGAAGATGTTTCAAAGTTCAGTTTGTATTTTTTTTTTCATTGAAATGTAAGAGTTGGAATATTTCAGTAGTGTTTTCTCGTGGTTTACCTTGTCACTTTTACATTCTCTTGTTGTTTCAAAGTTAATTTTGGATTTTTTTCGTTGAAATTTAAGAGTTGGAATATTTTAGTAGTGTTTTCTCGTGGTTTACCTTGTCACAGTTGCATTTTCTTGATGTTTCAAAGTTCATTTTAGATTTTTTCTCCTTGAAATGTAAGAGTTGGAATGTTTCAGTAGTTGTTTGTCGCGGTTTACCTTGTCACTGTTACATTCTCTTGATGTTTCAAAGTTCATTTTGGATTTCTTTTCTTGAAATGTAAGAGTTGGAATATTTCAGTAGTGGTTTGTCGTGGTTTACCTTGTCACTGTTACATTCTCTTGATGCTTCAAAGTTCATTTTGGATTTCATTCGTTGAAATGTAAGAGTTGTCATATTTCAGTACTGTTTTCACGTGGTTTACCTTATCAAAGTTACATTCTCTTGATGCTTCAAAGTTAATTTTGGATTTTTTCGTTGAAATATAAGTTGGATTATTTCATTAGTGTTTTGTCGTGTTTTACCATGTCACCGTTACATTCTCTTGATGTTTCAAAGTTCATTTTAGATTTTTTTTTGAAATGTAAGAGTTGGGATATTTCAGTAGTGTTTTGTTGGGGTTTACCTTGTCACTGTTACATTCTCTTGATGTTTCAAAGTTCATTTTAGATTTTTTTTTTAAATTTAATAGTTGTTATATTTAATTAGTGTTTTTTTGTGGTTTAAATTGTCACTGTTACATTCTCTTGATGTTTCAAAGTTAATTTTGGATTTTTTTTTTGTTGAAATATAAGAGTTGGATTATTTCAGTAGTGTTTTCTAGTGCTTTACCATGTCACTGTTACATTCTGAAGATGTTTCAAAGTTCATTTTAGATTTTTTTTTTTCGTTGTAATGTAAGAGTTGAAATATTTCAATGGTGCTTTGTCGTGATTTACCTTCTCAGTATTACATTCTCTTAATGTTTCATAGTTCATTTTGGATTTCATTCGTTGAAATGTAAGAGTTGGTATATTTCATTAGTGTTTTTTCGTGGTTTACCTTTTCACTGTTACATTCTCTTGATGTTTCAAAGTTCATTTTATATTTTTTTTTCCTTGAAATATTTCAGTAGTTGTTTGTCGCGGTTTACCTTGTCACTGTTACATTCTCTTGATGTTTCAAAGTTCATTTTGGATTTCTTTCCTTGAAATGTAAGAGTTGGAATATATCAGTAGTGATTTGTCGTGGTTTACCTTGTCCCTTTTACTTTCTCTTGATGTTGCAAAGTTCATTTAGGATTTCATTCGTTGAGATGTAAGAATTGGCATATTTCAGTACTGTTTTCACGTGGTTTACCTTATCACAGTTACATTCTCTTGATGCTTCAAAGTTCATTTTGAATTTTTTCGTTGAAATATAAGTTGGATTATTTCAGTAGTGTTTTGTAGTGATTTACTTTGTCACTGTTACATTCTCTTGATGGTTCAAAGTTAATTTTCCATTTTTTCCCTTGAAATGTAAGAGTTGGAATATTTCATTAGTGTTTTGTCGTGTTTTACCATGTCACTGTTACATTCTCTTAATGTTTCAAAGTTCATTATGGATTTTTTTTTCTTGAAATGCAAGAATTGGAATATTTCAGTAGTGTTTTGTCGTGGTTTACCTTGCCACTGTTACATTCTCTTCATGTTTGAAAGTTCATTTTGGATTTTTTTTCAAATGTAAGAGTTGGGATATTTCAGTAGTGTTTTGTTGTGGTTTACCTTGTCACTCTTACATTCTCTTGATGTTTCAAAGTTCATTTTGGATTTTTTTTTTGTTGAAATATAAGAGTTGGATTGTTTTATTAGTGTTTTTTCGTGTTTTAACGTGCCACTGTTACATTCTGAAGATGTTTTAAAGTTCATTTTGGATTTTTTTTTTTTCGTTGTAATGTAAGAGTTGGAATATTTCAATAGTGCTTTGTCATGATTTACCTTCTCAGTATTACATTCTCTTGATGTTTCAAAGTTCATTTTGGATTTCATTCGTTGAAATGTAAGAGTTGGTATATTTCATTAGTGTTTTGTCGTGGTTTACCTTTTCACTGTTACATTCTCTTGATGTTTAAAAGTTCATTTTAGATTTTTTTTTCCTTGAAATATTTCAGTAGTGTTTTGTAGTGGTTTACATTGTAACTGTTACATTCTGAAGATGTTTCAAAGTTCATTTTGGATTTTTCCGTTGAAATGTAAGAGTTGGATTGTTTCAGTAGTGTTTTCTCATGGTTTACAATGTCACTGTTACATTCTATTGATGCTTCACAGTTCATTTCGGATTTTTTCATTGAAATGTAAGAGCTGGATTATTTCAGTAGTGTTTCGTCGTGCTTTATCATGTTAGTGTTACATTCTGAAGATTCTTCTAAGTACATTTTGTATTTTTTTTATTGAAATGTAAGAGTCAGGTTAGGTTAGACTAGATTTTTTGAAGAAGCAAAAAATGTTCAAGTTCTCTTCTGAATTTTCTTAAAGAAAAGAAAAAGTTATAGTCCAATACTAATTTTTTCCAAAGAAAATTAAAAATCTCCGACCTTTTAATAAACATTCTAAGCATTTGACATGCTGACATATCCTAAAATAATAGAAATAAAACAAAGTAATGTATAATATATTTTTAATGAAATAACAACATGTAGAATATTAACACAAAAATATATTTCAGACATTATTACATATTTTTAACATCGTGGAACAACTTTGGACATTTTGAATCTGTCCCATATAATAATTTATCATGTTCTCTCTTGATACTAGAATTACTCGTTTCTCTTAGTTCATAACCAGTAGATAATCATTCATCCATTTTGTGTCATATACAATTTTTACTGGTGTGTCGCCTACTGGCTCAATCTGCATTTCTTCTTTAGTATTATTTGATTCATTGACTATATGATCAATAGTAGTAATAATGGTCACTTATGCTTCATTTTCCATCAATTTATCTTTATAATCATCGATGATATTGTATGCCAATGCCCTTTTTATTTTTCCAGCGATTTCACTGTCTATTCTCACATTGTGTTTTCACAGGTAACAGTTCTGGCAGGTAGCCATGATATGATTTATTACATTAGTGCAGCAGTAGGCCTTTCTTTTCCTCTTTGCTTTCATTTGAATAGTAATACCAGAACAACGGAAACACGATCTATCAATAGGTAGCGTGTTACCAGAACCATTAGCAAGAAGATGACCATCTTCATCAACTAGTTAAATGTAGGTATTAAATCAGTAATTTTCACACGTTGGCAGGATAAACACCTTGTATCATACTTAGAAAAAAAAGGGAAAATGAAATATTCAGCGAAAGTGTTTATACACGATAAAATCATCGTCGTGTTGAATGCTGACATAGACCGTTACTTAAACTATGAAACAAGCATTAATGGAGATCTTATTGGAAATGTATGTGTGCGTTGTCATGATAGCAAAAAGCTAAATTTCTTTGGACTATCAAAACCAATCAACATTGCTCAAGATGGATATGCGAGAGTGAGGGCACCAGAAATGATAGTGCTAAAGGAGAATGCCAACTTAAAAACAATAGTTGATGAAGATGGTCATCTTATCGCTAATGGTTCTGGTAACACGCTACCTATTGATAGACTCTATTCCCGTTGTTCTGGTATTACTATTCAAATGAAAGCAAAGAGGAAAAGAAAGGCCTACTGCTGCACTAATGTAATAAATTATATCATGGCTACCTGCCAGAACTGTTACCTGTGTATAAACAATGTAATAGTAGACAGTGAAATCGCTGGTAAAATAAAAAGGGCATTGGAATACAATATCATCGATGATTATAAAGGTAAATTGATGGAAAATGAAGCATAAGTGAGCATTATTACTACTTTTGATCATATAGTCAATGAATCAAATAATACTAAAGAAGAAATACAGATTGAGCCAGTAGGTGACACACCAGTAAAAATTGTATATGACACAAAATGGATGAATGATTATTCTACTGGTTATGAACTAAGAGAAGTGAGAAACTCTAGTATCAAGAGAGAACTTGATAAATTATTTTATGGAACAGATTCAAAATGTCCAAAGTTTGTTCAACGATTTTAATAATGTATAATAATGTCTGAAACATATTTTTGTGTTAATATTCTACATGCTGTTATTTCATTAAAAATATATTATATTTTGCGCTTCTTCAAAAAACCTAACCTAATCTGACTCTTACATTTCAATAAAAAAAATCCAAAATGAACTTAGAAACATATTCAGAATGTAACAGTGACATGGTAAAGCACGACAAAACACTACTGAAATATTCCAACTCTTATATTTCAATGAAAAAATCGAAAATAAACTTTGAAACATCAAAATTATGTAACAGTGAAAAGGTAAACCTCGAGAAAACACTACTGAAATATTCCAACTCTTACATTTCAACGAAAAAAATCCAAAATGAACTTTGAAACATCTTCAGAATGTAACAGTGACAATGTAAACCACGACAAAAACTACTGAAATATTCCAACTCTTACATTTCAACGAAAAAAATCCAAAATGAACTTTGAAACATTAAGAGAATGTAACAGTGACAGGGTAAACCAGGAAAAAACACTACTGAAATATTCCAACTCTTATATTTCAAGGGAAAAAAAATATAAAACGAACTTTGAAACATCAAGAGAATGTAACAGTGACAAGGTAAACTACGACAAAACACTACTTAAATATTCCAATTCTTATATTTAAATGAAAAAAAAAAGAAATCCAAAATGAATTTTGAAACATCTATTGAATGTAACAGTGACAATTCCAACTCTTACATTTCAAAAAAAAAATCCAAAATGAATTTTGAAACATCAATAGAATGCAACAGTGACAAGGTAAACCACGACAAACACTACTAAAATATTCTAACTCTTACAATTCAATGAAATAATTCAAAATGAACTTTGAAACATCAAGAGAATGTAACAGTGACAAGGTAAACCACTACAAAACACTACTGATATATTCAAACTCTTGCATTTCAATGAAAAAAAAAAATCAAAAATGAAATTTTAAACATCAAGAGAATGTAAAAGCGACAAGTTAAACCCCGACAAACACTACTGAAATATTCCAACTCTTGCATTTAAACGAAAAAAAAATCCAAAATGAACTTTAAAACATCAAGAGAACGTAACATTGACTAGGTAAACCATGATAAAACACTAATTGTGGGAGGGGATCAAAAAGTTTGGGGGGGTCCTTCTGTGTCTCAAGTGCGCAAAAAAAGTATTAACAAAATGGGGGAAAAAGTTGGGGGCCCTTTGCGGGTGCCCGGGGGGCCCTTTGGGGACCCTGGGGGGGGGGGGCTGAGGGGGCCCTTTGGGGTCCCCGGATAGGAGGGAGGCCCGGGGAGATGGGGCCCTTTGGGGTTGGGGTAGGGGACCTCACAACACTGTTCAAATGGAACTTGTGTATTATAACGACCACAGAGTTTCACCCAAAATCATCTTCTAAAATGTATCAAACTGTTTCGCCCAAATCATCTTCTAAAATGTCTCAAACTGTTTCGCCCAAATAATCCGCTAAAAGTAATTCTTGCGTGTTCCTTTGTTTCGGCATCCCTGTGCTGTCACATTTGAAATTCACAGGAAACCATTTCCCGCGTAAAATATATTCAATCTGTCTTGAATTTCTGAAAAATATCTAAGGTGTTCCTACTTACACTATTATGGCATCGATAGAACATTAATTTTTATCTCTCAGATCTAAAGATCAGAGAAGCCATATTTAAAATGAAACCCCCTCATGTGTCTTGTCCCAGTCGATTATGCAAATCAGTTTCTCAGAAATCCTCTCCCCTTCGTTTATGTAAATCAAGTTCTCAGAAATCTAGTCCCCCTTCGTGGATCAATAATCCATGAATAAATTATGTCCCGTCAGCGTTAGACTCGATTATAGATGGCAGCAGAGTGTTCGTCTCGGAGTCGATAGGGCCTCCCTACTAGTACACAATAACGAGGCGTCAGTTAAATTACAGTTAAAATCTCCCATAATAATATAACACTTACCTAACAAAAGAATCTTTGAAAGGCAAGACCCTAGTTTCTCCCACGCAGAAGTAAATAAAAATTCTGATCGGTCATTGCGGTAATCGGTCGGGAGATAGACGTTTACAATAACATACTCTTTTACACGGACAGCAAGATAAAAATCACACGAATCAAAAATACTTGACCGGCACGAGGTCCTAACAAGCATCACAATACCACCCGAGGGGTGGCCACTGGAAGTGGATTGTTTAGCAGGCACAGAGTAGCTATCAAAATTATTGCCAATTTTCAGAAAGCCTAAACTATGACTCGTCAAAAAATGTTCTTGCAAGCACAATACGTCACATTTCAAAAGCAAACCATTTATCATAGGAAGTTTGACTAAGAGTCCGCCATTAATATTCCACGGAAGTACAGCTTGCGCAACAGTAGACAGATCGATATCAAACTGTGGGCTTTGCTTGTTGACTGTTGTTAGTAAGACACTTTACACTGTAACAAGTATGGCCGGCAACTTTACATTCTAGACAGATCATTTCTTCCAAACACGGAGAAGAACTGTTAGAGGTGTGATCGCATGATCTACAGAGAGAGCAGAGGGCCCAATTGGAGCCCTGTGAAGCCAGATGCCCAGTCTTATGACACGAGAAACAACGCTTTTGGAGATAAACAAATGCTTGTGCAGAATGCTTTTCGTAGCCAACTTTCACAGACACTTTCAAGAACTGATCCAGGTTTTGTTTCGACTCAAAGCAGACCTTGAACACTCGGGACTTTCCGCACTGTGAAACTTTCACGCAGTTTGGTACAAGAGATATTGCTTGATTCTCATCGTATTCGATTGGTACGCCTTTCAGGATCCCTATAAACAGTGAGGGATATATTATCAGTTAATTGATAAAATAAAAATAAACAAAAAATAATTGAATAATAATAAGTACTACTACTACTAAGAACTCACGGCAGCACCAAACCACCAGAGGCCAACACAGACAAGCACGCTCCTCTTCCATCCCAATCTATTCAAAGCCTCCCTCTTCACACCTTCCCAAAAATTTCCCATTTCCGTTAAATTTTTTTATCTTTCTTTATAAGTAAATTGTAATAATGAAAATAAATAATAATAATTAAATAACTTAAATGAAAAATTAAAAACGATATAAAATTGTTTATTAATCAATTAATAATAGATAATAATTTTGTTAAAGAGGTAAAAGTTTTTTTTTTATTTTGCTTGCAAATTTTGTGAGGGAAAGCAGGGAGGGGCACTAATCAAGATTTTGCCCCATGCAAAAAAAAGGTACACACTATCACTAAGTTGAGTATCATACCCACTTTGTTACAAGCTAAATAACCATTACGAGGAAGCGTCGTTAATTTCAAATCAAACAGTTCGTGCTAACGAACTGTAAGTAAGGAGCGACCCGGCTCAATAGTAACCGAAACTCTAAAAAACGGAATTTTGATACCAATAGATACATCAAAATAATCAGATTTTTATGCCGACTTCAAATATATGAATTTAGTCTTACCCATCAAAAGTTACGTGCCAGAGAAAATTTGCCTTATTTTTGAAAAAAGGGGTAACAACCCCTATAAGTCACAGAACCTTAATGAAAATCACACTATCAGTTTCAGGGTATCAGAGAGCCCTTCTGTAGATTTTTCAAGCTCCTGTCTGCAAAAATGTGGAATTTTGTATTATCTGCCAGAAGAAAGATCACAGATGCGTGTTTATTTCTTTTTTGTTTTTGTTTTTTTCTTGGGGGCATCGTATCCATCCAGTAGTTCTAGAATATCATGAGAGGGCTCATTCGAACGGAAATTAAAAGTTCTAGTGGCCTTTTTAAGTGACCAAAAAGTTTTTTCCCAAAGTCACCCAATCAAAATTTTGCGATTGCCATTTTGTTCAGCATAGTCGAAAATCTAATATATATGTCTTTGAAGATGACTTAGTCCCCCACAGTTCCCGGAGGAAGGGCTGCAAGTTATGACATTTGCCCATTGTTTACATATAGTATTGTTTATTGGGAAGTATACAGACATTTTCAGGAGGGATTTTTTCAGGTGGGGGGGGCTGGAGGAGGGGATTATGTTGGAGGATCTTACCATAGAAGAAAATTTTCTATGAAGGGGGCGCCATGGGGTGGATCCAGCCTTTCGTTCTAGGGGGGGGGGGCGATTCGTACCGAAAAGAGTGGGGGTAGTGTCCTTTTTGTAAGCCAAACAAGGCTGATTTTTTTCGCGTTTTAAGTGTTCCTATCGGTCTCTTATTTAACGAAAATGGGGTTTTCATATATTACAATAATACTTACAAAAACTATATTTGATCAATAGACAATTGTTTACAAGAAAATTTCAAGCTTCCTGGCTCCCCTGTTCACAAATATTTCAGTAGTTGCTTGTCGTGGTTAACCTTGTCACTGTTACATTCTCTTGATGTTTCAAAGTTCATTTTGGATTTCATTCGTTGAAATGTAAGAGTTGTCATATTTCAGTACTGTTTTCGCGTGGTTTACCTTGTCACTGTTACATTCTCTTGATGCTTCAAAGTTCATTTTGGATTTTTTCGTTGAACTATAAGTTGGATTATTTCAGTAGTGTTTTGTAGTGATTTACTTTGTCACTGTTACATTCTCTTGATGTTTCAAAGTTCATTTTCCATTTTTTCCCTTGAAATGTAAGAGTTGGAATATTTCACTAGTGTTTTTGTCGTGTTTTACCATGTCACTGTTACATTCTCTTGATGTTTCAAAGTTCATTTTGGATTTTTTTTTTCCTGAAATGCAGGAATTGGAATATTTCAGTAGTGATTTGTCGTGGTTTACCTTGTCACTGTTACATTCTCTTCATGTTTCAAAGTTCATTTTAGATTTTTCTTTGTTGAATGTAAGAGTTGGGATATTTCAGTAGTGTTTTGTTGTGGTTTACCTTGTCACTGTTACATTCTCTTGATGTTTCAAAGTTCGTTTTGGATTCTTTTCGGTGAAATGTAAGAGTTGGAATATTTCAGTAGTGTTTTGTCGTGGTTTACGTTATCACTGTTACGTACTCTTGATTTTTCAAATTTCATTTGGGATTTTTTTTGTTGAAATATAAGAGTTGGAATACTTCAGTAGTGTTTTATCTTGGTTTACCTTGTCACTGTTACATTCTGAACATGTTTAAAATTTAAATCTGTATTTTTCTCGTTGAAATGTAAGAGTTGGAATATTTCAGTAGTATTTTCTCGTGGTTTACCTTGTCACTGTTACATTCTCTTGATGTTTCAAATTTCATTTTGGATTACATTCATTGAAATGTAAGAGTTGGAATATTTCAGTGGTGTTCTGTCGTGGTTTACCTTGTCACTGTTACATTCTCTTGATGTTTCAAAGTTTATTTTAGGTTTTTTTTTCTTGAAATGTAAGAGTTGGAATATTTCAGTAGTGTTTGGTTGTGGTTTACCATCTCACTGTTACATTCTGAAGATGTTTCAAAGTTTATTTTTGATTTTTTCTCATTGAAATGTAAGAGTTGTAAATGTAAATGTATTGAAATGGAATATTTTAGTAGTGTTTTCTCGTGGTTTACCTTGTCACTGTTACATTCTCTTGATGTTTCAAAGTTCATTTTTGATTTTTTTTCATTGAAATGTAAGAGTTGGAATATTACAGTAGTGTTTTCTCGTGGTTTACCTTGTCGCTGTTACATTCTCTTGATGTTTCAAAGTTCATTTTAGATTTTTTTTTTCTTTGAAATGTAAGAGTTGGAATATTTCAGTAGTTATTTGTCGCGGTTTACCTTGTCACTGTTACATTCTCTTGATGTTTCTAAGTTCATTTTGGATTTCTTTCATTGAAATGTAAGAGTTGGAATATTTCAGTAGTGGTTTGTCGTGGTTTACCTTGTCGCAGTTACATTCTCTTGATGTTTCAAAGTTAATTTTAGATTTTTTTTTTCTTTTAAATGTAAGAGTTGGAATATTTAAGTAGTTGTTTGTCGCGGTTTACCTTGTCTGTGTTACATTCACTTGATGTTTCAAAGTTCATTTTGGATTTCATTCGTTGAAATGTAAGAGTTGTCTTATTTCAGTACTGTTTTCACGTGGTTTACCTTGTCACTGTTACATTCTCTTGATGCTTCAAAGTTCATTTTGGATTTTTTCGTTGAAATATAAGTTGGATTATTTCAGTAGTGTTTTGTACTGTGTACTGTACTGTTACTGTTGATTTACTTTGTCACTGTTACCTTCTCTTGATGTTTCAAAGTTCATTTTCCATTTTTTCCCTTGAAATGATAGAGTTGGAATATTTCACTAGTGTTTTGTCGTGTTTCACCATGTCACTGTTACATTCTCTTGATGTTTCAAAGTTCATTTTGGATTTTTTTTTCTTGAAATGCAAGAGTTGGAATATTTCAGTAGTGTTTTGTCGTGGTTTACCTTGTCACTGTTACATTCTCTTGATGTTTCAAAGTTAATTTTAGATTTTTTTTGAAGTGTAAGAGTTGGGATATTTCAGTAGTGTTTTGTTGTGGTTTACCTTGTCACTGTTACCTTCTCTTGATGTTTCAAAGTTCATTTTGGATTTTTTTTTGTTGAAATATAAGAGTTGGATTATTTCAGTAGTGTTTGCCGTGGTTTACCTTATCACTGTTACATTCTCTTGATGTTTCAAAGTTCATTTTGGATTTTTTTTTCATTGAAATGCAAGAGTTGGAATATTTCAGTAGTGTTTTATCATGGTTTACCTTGTCACTGTTACATTCTCTTGATGTTTCAAATGTTTCACCTTGTCACCTTTACATTCTGAAGATGATTCAAAGTTCATTTTTGATTTTTTTCATTGAACTGTAAGAGTTGCAATATTTTAGTATTGTTTTCTCGTGGTTTACCTTGTCACTGTTACATTCTCTTGATGTTTCAAAGTTCATTTTGGATTTCTTTCCTTGAAATGTAAGAGTTGGAATATTTCGGTAGTGGTCTGTCGTGGTTTACCTTGTCACTGTTACATTCTCTTGATGTTTCAAAGTTCATTTTGGATTTCATTCCGTTGAAATGTAAGAGTTGTCATATTTCAGTACTGTTTTCACGTGGTTTACCTTGTCACTGTTACATTCTCTTGATGCTTCAAAGTTCATTTTGGATTTTTTCGTTGAAATATAAGTTGGATTATTTCAGTAGTATTTTGTAGTGATTTACTTTGTCACTGTTACATTCTCTAGATATTTCAAAGTTCATTTTTCATTTTTTCCCTTGAAATGTAAGAGTTGGAATATTTCACTAGTGTCTTGTTGTGGTTTACCATATCACTGTTACATTCTCTTGATGTTTCAAGGTTCATTTTGGATTTTTTTTTTCCCTGAAATACAGGAGTTAGAATATTTCAGTAGTGTTTTGTCGTGGTCTACCTTGTCACTGTTACATTCTTCGTTGAAATATAAGTTGGATTATTTCAGTAGTGTTTTGTAGTGATTTACTTTGTCACTGTTACATTCTCTTGATGTTTCGAAGTTCATTTTCCATTTTTTCCCTTGAAATGTAAGAGTTGGAATATTTCACTAGTGTTTTGTCGTGTTTTACCATGTCACTGTTACATTCTCTTGATTTTTCAAAGTTCATTTTGGATTTTTTTTTCTTGAAATGCAGGAGTTGGAATATTTCAGTAGTGTTTTGACGTGGTTTACCTTGTCACTGTTACATTCTCTTGATGTTTCAAAGTTCATTTTGGATTTTTTTTTGTTGAAAAATAAGAGTTTGATTATTTCAGTAGTGTTTGCCGTGGTTTACCTTTTCACTGTTACATTCTCTTGATGTTTGAAAGTTCATTTTGGATTTTTCTTCATTGAAATGCAAGAGTTGGAATATTTCAGTAGTGTTTTATCATGGTTTACCTTGTCACTGTTACATTCTCTTGATGTTTCAAATGGTTCACCTTGTCACCTTTACATTCTGAAGATGATTCAAAGTTCATTTTTGAATTTTTGCATTGAACTGTAAGAGTTGCAATATTTTAGTATTGTTTTCTCGTGGTTTACCTTGTCACTGTTACATTCTCTTGATGTTTCAAAGTTCATTTTGGATTTCTTTCCTTGAAACGTAAGAGTTGGAATATTTCGGTAGTGGTCTGTCGTGGTTTACCTTGTCACTGTTACAGTCTCTTGATGTTTCAAAGTTCATTTTGGATTTCATTCCATTGAAATGTAAGAGTTGTCATATTTCAGTACTGCTTTCACGCGGTTTACCTTGTCACTGTTACTTTCTCTTGATGCTTCAAAGTTCATTTTGGATTTTTTCCCTTGAAATGTAAGAGTTGGAATATTTCACTAGTGTCTTGTCGTGGTTTACCATATCACTGTTACATTCTCTTGATGTTTCAAAGTTCATTTTGGATTTTTTTTTTCCTTGAAATGCAGGAGTTGGAATATTTCATTAGTGTTTTGTAGTGATTTACTTTGTCACTGTTACATTCTCTAGATATTTCAAAGTTCATTTTGCGTTTTTTCCCTTGAAATGTAAGAGTTGGAATATTTCAGTAGTGTTTTGTCGTGGTTTACCATTTCACTGTTACATTCTCTTGATGTTTCAAAGTTCATTTTCGATTTTTTTTTCCTTGAAATGCAGGAGTTGGAATATTTCAGTAGTGTTTTGTCGTGGTCTACCTTGTCACTGTTACATTCTTCGTTAAAATATAAGTTGGATTATTTCAGTAGTGTTTTGTAGTGATTTACTTTGTCACTGTTATATTCTCTTGATGTTTCAAAGTTCATTTTGGATTTCTTTCCTTGAAACGTAAGAGTTGGAATATTTCGGTAGTGGTTTGTCGTGGTTTACCTTGTCACTGTTACATTCTCTTGATGTTTCAAAGTTCATTTTGGATTTCATTCCATTGAAATGTAAGAGTTGTCATATTTCAGTACTGCTTTCACGCGGTTTACCTTGTCACTGTTACTTTCTCTTGATGCTTCAAAGTTCATTTTGGATTTTTTCCCTTGAAATGTAAGAGTTGGAATATTTCACTAGTGTCTTGTCGTGGTTTACCATATCACTGTTACATTCTCTTGATGTTTCAAAGTTCATTTTGGATTTTTTTTTCCTTGAAATGCAGGAGTTGGAATATTTCATTAGTGTTTTGTAGTGATTTACTTTGTCACTGTTACATTCTCTAGATATTTCAAAGTTCATTTTGCGTTTTTTCCCTTGAAATGTAAGAGTTGGAATATTTCACTAGTGTCTTGTCGTGGTTTACCATATCACTGTTACATTCTCTTGATGTTTCAAAGTTCATTTTCGATTTTTTTTTCCTTGAAATGCAGGAGTTGGAATATTTCAGTAGTGTTTTGTCGTGGTCTACCTTGTCACTGTTACATTCTTCGTTAAAATATAAGTTGGATTATTTCAGTAGTGTTTTGTAGTGATTTACTTTGTCACTGTTATATTCTCTTGATGTTTCGAAGTTCATTTTCCATTTTTTCCCTTGAAATGTAAGAGTTGGAATATTTCACTAGTGTTTTGTCGTGTTTTACCCTGGGATGCCAAATGGACAATTTTAGTGCCTTAATGACACTTTTTAACACTGAAGGACACCGGGACACTATTTGATCAAAAAAGGCAGATTTTTGAAATAAAGGACAATTTTTGGACATTTTTCCAAATCAAAAATTAAATGTATTTATTTTCTTCTTCTTTTTTACTTTTTTTTAATTTGTACTTTACTTTTAATCTTTGGTAACGGCTTGGGGATTTTTATTAGATGTTTTTTTGACCTGCGCAAGCAGCATTTATCAGCCAAATAGGACCTAAAGTCTTAACCAATGTGGTATGCTAGAACTATCAAATCCATCCTTTTCTTCTATCCTACGGTTGACGTTTGTCATCAAGTCGGTCAACTTCAAGGACCTACCTACTGCTGGTGGCAAAGTCACCAAGGCCACTGAGAAGGCTGGAAAGAAGAAGTGAATGGCATTCCCTGCAGCCAAACGCCCCACGTAAATACCTGTGATGTGTAGCCGTGTGCACATGGCTGATATTATAAGCCTTCTGAAGCCTATTACTGATTCTAAGTGGGAGCAAAGGGGTAGCTAAGCTTGGAAATTTCCACGGCGGTGGTGGGCATCCAGGCAATGAGGCTTGACTCTCCGTCCAAAGGCTGGATAAAAAGTCCACTAGCGCACCTCAAAGTGATGTAGGGGTGTAAACATCACCGATCTCCACGCCGAAGAAGGTGATAGTCAACGCGCTTTGGGTAACCGCAAGACTGGGGACCTTGTGATGTACCTTATCCCCAAGAAACCCTCAAGAATGATAACAAATATGATGATTAAAAGTTAGGCAATGGCATCCCCGGCATTCTGCAATGTGACAAGAATACTGGTCTCGCCAAAAAGTATGCTAGCGACCGTCCTCTCAAGAAGACAAGGCCTGAATATCAGCTACTAGACCCTGTGCTCTATTTAATGTTTATTGTCACAATCTATTGTAGCAGATCAATATTATCTTTATAACTTTGATAATCTGGTTGTTTCTGACACGATACTAAATGGACAATACATCTTGACCCTTGAATTCTCGGGTGGGAAGGCGGTCTCTATTTTTAAATTAAGACTATTAGATGGATCTGGCCAGGCAGGAGTAGGTATCCTGTTGTCCCCCATTCCAATCAGTGGGCTCATCGAGTATGAGCCTGTGTCTGAGTGAATCGTACTGGCAAGAATTACAGGTCGCACGAACAATCTGACTATCCTTAGCGTTTACGCCCCAATAAGAGATACCACTGAGCAGGAAAAAGATCAGTTTTTTAGTGACCTGCAGATAGTCATTGATAAGATTTTCCAGAAAGATATCCTCCTAATTGGAGGCGACTTCAATGTCAGAATCAGAAGAAAGCTGATTAACTTGGAACAGGTGATTGGCAAGTAAGGCCTCAGATAGCGGTGCAGAAATGGAAACAGGCTTCTGATGTTCACAATGCAGCACAACCTTGCTATGGCTAACACCTGGTTTGGGCACAAGTCGTGTCATACGTATACGCGGAAATCTCGTGATGGAAAAGCAATGGCCCAAATAGATTATCTCCTTGTATCCCATGATGGAAATCCATGGTGTTGGACTCGAGAGTGCGCAGAGGTGCTGACACGGAATCACAAAATGGATCTGACCACTTCTTGCTGAATACAAGGCTAAAGTACAGACTTAGCTCAAGGAAGACTACTATGCCGAACCAGAAAATAGACGTGTCAAAGCTGAAAGTAGATGAGTACTGAGGAGCGTTTGTTCTTAAACTCTCAAACTAACTCGTTGTCCTTCAAGATGACACCGAGAAAGCAACCCCGACTGATGAGTGCCCCAACTGCCCCAAGATAAAGATTGAAAAGAAATGGAGCAAACTCAAGGACCACATCAATGAAGCTACCTCAAACATACTTGGGTTTGTCAAGCATAAAACCAAGAAATGAATCTCAGATAAGAAACTCAAACTCTCCCAAGAAAAAAGAAATGACCGACATGAAATCTCCCACATACAAAGCGCTGCGACAAGAATGTCACAAATCGGGAAGAGCTGACAAAAAGCCTACTGTTTTAATGTTCCCAGTGATATGGAAAGAGCCACATAACGGCACGATACACGAAAACTCTATCAGATACTTGGAGAATGCACTGGGAAGAAGAAGCAAACTACCATCCTGTCGCTTAATGTGAAGGTTGGGAAAATACACACAAACAGCGAGGAGCATATCGAAAGATGGCCTGCTCACATACAAGGACTATCGAGACCAGAAGACCAAAGTAATAGAAAGCAGCCACTTACTGCACCGCAGAACCGCCCACGCAGCCAGGCTTATGAAATGTATGTACGGACCCAACCTCCAGGGATGAAGTAATTAAGGTGATCCAAGTTTTGAAAAACCATAAAAGCCCAGGAATAGCTGGGATTCCTGCCGAGCTACTGAAAGCTCTCCCTGATGTGGTGATGGATAAATTTCATAGCGTGATAACTGAAGGCTGGGTAACTGAATACATCCCAGATGACTGGAAAACCTCAGTAATTGTCCCTATCTTCAAAAAAACAGCCCTAATGAACTGCAAAAACTACCAAGGTATATCCCCTATCCCCATTGCTGCCGAGCTGTTCCCAGTCATACCTTTAAATAGATTCAGAGACACCCGAAACAGACGAACGGGACTCAACCAAGCAGGTTTCAGACCGGGCATGGGTTGCTGTGACCAGATTTTTAGCCTGTGGCAACTCCTTGAACACCGGTTTAAACACCAGCAGGAGACAATCCAAATCTTCATAGACTTCATTACCGTGTTTGATTCGGTCCATCGTGATGCAATAAAGGAAGCAATGAGAGAGGACGGTGTGCCTGAGAAGATCATCAATCTCCTCAAGGCATATTATGCTGGAATAAAGACCCGGGTAAAAGTCGATAGCAATCTTTCAGATCTGGTCCTGATCGAGGAGGGTGTACGTCAGCACTGTGTCCTTTCACTATCATTGTTCAACTTCGTCATTGATTGGATCCTCAGGGTCCTGGACAAGTATAAAGGCGTTGCAGTGAGTCCGTCCTTCTCCGTCACAGATCTTGACTATGCAAACGAAGTGGAAATGCTTTCTGAATCTTTTGCAGAAGCCCAGGCTATGGTGAATGACATGACAGTCACGGAACTCTAGACTGGTCTCCAAATAAGCATACCAACAACAAAAACCATGCGAACAGATGGGATGGATGGAACCCCTGTTGACCTAAATGGTAATCAGATAGAGGACGTCCAGTCGTTCAAATACCTCGGATTGATGGTAAACCTTGCCGGTAAATCTTCAGAATAAATCCAGAGCCACATATCGTCCGACTGTAGTGTCTTCCCTCAACTACGGAAGCATGGAAGCAGATAAAAATATCGCCACGCACAAAGCTCCGAGTTTATGAAGCTATGGTTCTCTCTGTCCTCCTCTATGGATGTGAAACATGGTCACTTAAAGTAACCGAAACACTGAGCTTGAATATATTCAAGCAGAAATGCCTGCGCTATGTCCTGGGTATCTGCCTCTCAGATAGAATCTCGAATGAAGAAGTAAGGAGAAGATGTGGGGATCGCCCACTTGTCTCTGACATTGTTAAGCACAGGAGACTGAGATGGTTTGGCCACACAGTGCGCAGACCAGATGACCATATAAGCAAAATATGTCTCAAATGTCTACCACTACGGGCATGGAAGAAGAGGGCAGGAGGCCTAAAGAAGACGTGGCTAGCAATAGTTAAGTCTGATCTGGAACCAATCGGAGGATTCCAAAAACACGGCCTTCGCTGGGATCGCCACTGGCTTGAAATGGTGGAGCCTTCCACTCTCGAGCGAAACCTATGGAAGGAGACATGTCGTCATCTTCTGGGCGCCACGATGAGTCTGGATACGGCTTGAACGTGCAACAAGTACAAGTAAGCACAAGGTTGTTATTATACTGCTGTCATAGAAAGAAAGGAGTTTCACCGAAAAGCTGTGTTGCGGCTCAATTTTATTTATAGCTGTTAGCGAATGTTTCTGTTTTATATTCTATACTTTCAGCCGTGATTTTTCGTCTAACACTTGTCGCCAGTTTCTATTGAGTATAACTCAAGCAAATTTATTTCAATTGGCCTTGTCTTCTCACTTTTATAGTTCTCGAAAAGGTAATTTTTTCTTCGGGCTACTTCTAAATGTTCAGAAAACGACAAGATAGAGGAGTTGTTAAATGATTTTAACCCCTTGACCAACCAGTTGACTGAGTGTTATAAGGAGATTGACGTATTTTGTTGAACTTTAAAACCATGAAGGTAAAAATAGACATTTCGTTGCTACAGCCTTTAGAACTTTGTTGCACCCAAAGATCATTAATAGCTACATAATATCAACGAGTCACATCTTTTTCGCATAACTTGTGAAAATCCTGAAGTGAAAATGAATCTCTATGATTGGTTATTTACCTTTCGAATAACATAGGTAGCGGTGTTGATAATCGATATAAAATTTTTTTCTGTTGGCATTCTAATGACGATTTTTTTATGCCATATCTTCAAGTTTAACTAGTATTAAACTTAGTTTATCGGTAGCGTTAATGACAAAGATGGAAATACTTGCCGAACTCAAGCAGGTAATAGACCGCGAGGTAGCGGAACAAAGAAGGACGAATTTCACATATTTTTTGGCACTTTTCAAAGACTTTCAAAATTTATAGTGGCAACCCTGTATATTGGCTAGTTTTCTAGAGGGACACTAAAAGTGTCCATTTTTGGCTGATTTGGACACTTTTGTCCTTAAAAGTTTTGGTAACCCTGGTTCTACCAGGTCACTGTTACATTCTCTTGATTTTTCAAAGTTCATTTTGGATTTTTTTTTCTTGAAATGCAAGAGTTTGAATATTTCAGTAGTGTTTTGACGTGGTTTACCTTGTCACTGTTAAATTCTCTTGATGTTTCAAAGTTCATTTTAGATTTTTTTTTGAAATGTAAGAGTTGGGATATTTCAGTAGTGTTTTGTTGTGGTTTACCTTGTCACCGTTACATTCTCTTGATGTTTCAAAATTCATTTTGGATTTTTTTTTGTTGAAATATAAGAGTTGGATAATTTTTTTTTCATTGAAATGCAAGAGTTGGAATATTTCAGTAGTGTTTTATCATGGTTTAGCTTGTCACTGTTACATTCTCTTGATGTTTCAAATGGTTTACCTTGTCACCTTTACATTCTGAAGATGTTTCAAAGTTCATTTTTAATTTTTTCATTGAACTGTAAGAGTTGCAATATTTTAGTATTGTTTTCTCATGGTTTACCTTGTCACTGTTACGTTCTCTTTATGTTTCAAAGTTCATTTTGGATTTCATTCGTTGAAACTTAAGAGTTGGAATATTTCAGGAGTGTTCTGTCGTGGTTTACCTTGTCAATGTTACATTCTCTTGATGTTTTAAAGTTCATTTTAGATTTCATTCCGTTGAAATGTAAGAGTTATCATATTTCAGTACTGTTTTCACGCAGTTTACCTTGTCACTGTTACATTCTCTTGATGCTTCAAAGTTCATTTTGGATTTTTTCGTTGAAATATAAGTTGGATTATTTCAGTAGTGTTTTGTAGTGATTTATTTTGTCACTGTTATATTCTCTAGATGTTTCAAAGTTCATTTTGCATGTTTTCCCTTGAAATATAAGAGTTGGAATATTTCAGTAATGTTTTGTCGTGGTTTACCATATCACTATTACATTCTCTTGATTCTTCAAACTTCATTTTGGATTTTTTTTTCCTTGAAATGTAAGAGATGGAATATTTCAGGAGTGTTTTGACGTGGTTTACCTTGTTATTGCTACAGTCTCTTGATGTTTCAAAGTTCATTTTAGATTTTTTTTTTGAAATGTAAGAGTTGGGATATATCAATAGTGTTTTGTTGTGGTTTACCTTGTCACTGTTACATTCTCTTGATGTTTCAAAGTTCATTTTGGATTTTTTTGTTGAAATGTATGAGTTGGATTATTTCAGTAGTGTTTGCCGTGGTTTACCTAATCACTGTTACATTCTCTTGATGTTTCAAAGTTCATTTTGGATTTTTTTCATTGAAATGCAAGAGTTGGAATATTTCAGTAGTGTTTTATAATGGTTTACCTTGCCACTGTTACATTCTCTTGATGTTCTAAATGGTTTACCTTGTCACCTTTACATTCTGAAGATTTTTCAAAGTTCATTTTTGATTTTTTTTTCATTGAACTGTAAGAGTTGCAATATTTCAGAAGTGTTTTCTCGTGGTTTACCTTGTCACTGTTACATTCTCTTGATGCTTCAAAGTTTATTTTGGATTTTTGTCGTTGAAATGTAAGAGTTGGATTATTTCAGTAGTGTTTTCTAGTGCTTTACCATGTCACTATTACATTCTGAAGATGTTTCAAAGTTCATTTTAGATTTTTTTTTTTTCGTTGTAATGTAAGAGTTGAAATATTTCAATAGTGCTTTGTCGTGATTTACCTTCTCAGTATTACATTCTCTTGTTGTTTCAAAGTTCATTTTGGATTTCATTCGTTGAAATGTAAGAGTTGGTATATTTCATTAGTTTTTTTTTGTCGTTTAGCTTGTCATTGTTACATTCTCATGATGATTATAAGTTCATTTTAGATTTTTTTTTTCATTTAAAGATAAGAGTTGGAATATTTCAGTAGTGTTTTGTAGTGGTTTACATTGTCACTGTTACATTCTCTTGATTTTTCGAAATTCATTTTGGATTTGTTTCGTTGAAATGTAAGAGTTGGAATATTTAGGTAGTGTTTTATCGTGGTTTACCTTGTCACTGTTACATTCTGAAGATGTTTCAAAGTTCATTTCGGCTTTTTTTGTTGAAATGTAAGAGTTGGAATATTTCAGTAGTGTTTTGTCATGGTTTACCATGTCACTGTTACATTCTCTTGATGCTTCAAAGTTCATTTTGGATTTTTCGTTGAAATGTAAGAGCTGGATTATTTCAGGAGTGTTTTGTCGTGCTTTACCATGTCACTGTTACATTCTGAAGATGTTTCTAAGTTCATTTTGGATTTTTTTTATGAAATGTAAGAGTCAGGTTAGGCTAGGCTAGGTTTTCGAAGAAGCGCAAAATGTTCAAGTTCTCTTCTGAATTTTCTTAAAGAAAAGAAAAAAGTTATAGTCCAATACTAATTTTTTCCAAAGAAAATAAAAAATCTCCGACCTTTTAATAAACATTCTAAGCGTTTGACATGCTAACATATCCTAAAATAATAGAAATAAAACAAAGTAATGTATAATATATTTTCAATTAAATAACAACATGTAGAATATTAACACAAAAATATATTTCAGACATTATTACACATTTTTAACATCGTTGAACAACTTTGGACATTTTGAATCTGCTCCATAAAATAATTTATCATGTTCTCTCTTGATACTAGAGTTACTCGCTTCTCTTAGTTCATAACCAGTAGAATAATCATTCATCCATTTTGTGTCATATATTACTGCGGTGTCACCTACTGGCTCAATCTGTATTTCTTGTTTAGTATTATTTGATTCATTGACTATATGATCAGTAGTAGTAATAATGCTCACTTATGCTTCATTTTCCATCAATTTACCTTTATAATCATCGATGATATTGTATTCCAATGCCCTTTTTATTTTACCAGCGATTTCACTGTCTATTCTCACATTGTGTTTTCACAGGTAACAGTTCTGGTAGGTAGCCATGATATAATTTATTACATTAGTGCAGCAGTAGGCCTTTCTTTTCCTCTTTGCTTTCATTTGAATAGTAATACCAGAACAACGGGAACACGATCTATCAATAGGTAGCGTGTTACCAGAACCATTAGCAAGAAGATGACCATCTTCATCAACTATTATTTTTAAGTTGGCATTCTCCTTTAGCACTATCATCTCTGGTGCTCTCACGCGAGAGTGAGAGCACCAGAGATGATAGTGCTAAAGGAGAATGCCAACTTAAAAACAATAGTTGATGAAGATGGTCATCTTATCGCTAATGGTTCTGGTAACACGCTACCTATTGATAGACTCTATTCCCGTTGTTCTGGTATTACTATTCAAATGAAAGCAAAGAGGAAAAGAAAGGCCTACTGCTGCACTAATGTAATAAATTATATCATGGCTACCTGCCAGAACTGTTACCTGTGTAAACACAATGTGAGAATAGACAGTGAAATGGCTATTTACCTTGAGCAATGTTGAATGGTTTCGAAAGTCTAAAGAAATTTAGCTTTTCGCTGTCATGAAAACGCACACATAAAGATAAATTGATGGAAAATAAAGCATAAGTGAGCATTATTACTACTATTGATCAGATAGTCAATGAATCAAATAATACTAAAGAAGAAATGCAGATTGAGCTAGTATGTGACCCCAGTAAAAATTGTATATGACACAAAATGGATTAATGATTATTCTACTGGTTATGAACTAAGAGAAGCGAGTAACTCTAGTATTCAAAATGTCCAAAGTTGTTCAACGATGTTAATAATGTATAATAAGGTCTGAAACATATATTTGTGTTAATATTCTACATGCTGTTATTTCGTTACAAATATATTATACATTACTTTGTTTTATTTCTATTATTTTAGGATATGTTAGCATGTCAAACACTTAGAATGTTTATTAAAAGGTCGGAGATTTTTATTTTCTTTGGAAAAAATTAGTATTGGGCTATAACTTTTTTCTTTTCTTTAAGAAAATTCAGAAGAGAACTTGAACATTTTGCGCTTCTTCAAAAAACCTAACCTAACCTGACTCTTACATTTCAATAAAAAAAATCCAAAATGAACTTAGAAACATCTTCAGAATGTAACAGTGACATGGTAAAGCACGACAAAACACTACTGAAATATTCCAACTCTTACATTTCAATGAAAAAATCCCAAATGAACTTTGAAACATCAAAAGAATATAACAGTAACAAGGTAAACCACGACAAAAACACTACTGAAATATTCCAACTCTTACATTTCAACGAAAAAAATCCAAAATGAACTTTGAAACATCTTCAGAATGTAACACTGACAAGGTAAACCACGACAAAACACTACTGAAATAGTCCAACTCTTACATTTCAACGAAATACAATCCAAAATGAATTTTAAAACATAAAGAGAATGTAACAGTGACAGGGTAAACCAGGGCAAAACACTACTGAAATATTCCAACTCTTACATTTCAAGGAAAAAAAATCTAGAATGAACTTTGAAACATCAAGAAAATGTAGCAGTGACAAGGTAAACTACGACAAAACACAACTGAAATATTCCAACTCCTGCATTTCAATGAAAAAAAAATCCAAAATGAATTTTGAAACATCAAGAGAATGTAACAGTGACAATTCCAACTCTTACATTTCAACGAAAAAAAAATCCAAAATTAACTTTGAAACATCAAGAGAATGTACCAGTGACAAGGTAAACCACGAGAAACACTACCAAAATATTCCAACTCTTACATTTCAACGAAAAAAAAATCCAAAATGAACTTCGAAACATCAATAGAATGCAACAGTGACAAGGTAAACCACGACAAACACTACTGAAATATTACAACTCTTACATTTCAATGAAAAAATTCAAAATGAACTTTGAAACATCAAGAGAATGTAACAGTTACAAGGTAAACCACTACAAAACACTACTGATATATTCCAACTCTTGCATTTCAAAGAAAAAAAAAATCAAAAATGAAATTTTAAACATCAAGAGAATGTAACAGCGACAAGGTAAACCACGACAAAACACTACTGAAATATTCCAACTCTTACATTTTAACGAAAAAATATTCAAAATGAACTTTGAAAGATCAAGAGAATGTAAAAGTGACAATGTAAACACGACAAAACACTACTGAAATATTCCAACTCTTACATTTCAACGACAAAAATCCAAAATGAACTTTAAAATATCAAGAGAATGTAATAGTGACAATGTAAACCATGATAAAACACTAATGGTGGGAGGGGGTAAAAACTTGGGGGGAGGAGGGGGGCCTTCTGTGTCACAAGTGCGCAAAAAACGTATTATTTAAATGGGGGGCAAAAAAGTGGGGGGGGCCTTTAGGGGGCCTGGGGGCCCTTTGGGGACCCTGGGGGAAGGGGAGCCCTTTTGGGTCCCCAGGGGGAGAGGCGCTCCAGATGGGAGGGGGGCCCGGGGGGATGGGGCCCTTTGGGGTTTGGGTAGGGGACCTCACAACACTGTTTAAATAGAATTTGTGTATTATAGCGACCACAGAGTATCACCCCAAATCATCTTCTAAAAAGTCTCGAACTATTTCACCTAAATCATCTTCTAAAATGTCTGAAACTGTTTCACCCAAATAATCCCCTAAAAGTAATTTCTGTGTGTTTCTTTGTTTCGGCATCCCTGCGTTGTCATGTTCGAAATTCCCGAGAAACCATTTCCCGCGTAAAATATATTCAATCTGTCTTGAATTTCTGAAAAATATCTAAGGTGTTCCTACTTACACTATTATGGCTTCGATAGAGCATTAATTTTTATCTCTCAGACCTAAAGATAAGAGAAGCCATATTTAAAATGAGATCCCCTCATGTTTCTTGTCCCAGTCGATTATGCAAATAAGTTTCTCAGAAATCCTCTCCCGTTCGTTTATGTAAATCAAGTTCTCAGAGATCTAGTCCCCCTTCGTGGATCAATAATCTATGAATAAATTATGTCCTGTCAGCGTTAGACTCAATTATAGATGGCAGGAGAGTGTTCGTCTCGGAGTCAATAGGGCCTCCCTACTAGTACGCAATAACGAGGCGTCAATTAAATTACAGTTAAAATCTCCCATAATAATACAACACTTGCCTAACAGAAGAATCTTTGAAAGGCAAGACCCTAGTTTCTCCCACGCAGAAGTAAATAAAAATTCCGATCGGTCATTGCGGTAATCTGTCGGGAGATAGACGTTTACAATAACATATCTTTCACACGGGGAGCAAGAAAAAAATCACATGAATCAAAAATACTCGACCGGCACGAGGTCCTAACAAGCATCGCAATACCACCCGAGGGGTGGCCACTGGAAGTGGATCATTTAGCGGGCACCGAATAGCTAGCAAAATCATTGTCAATTCTCAGAAGGCCTAAACTATGACTCGTCAAAAAATGTTCTTTCTTGCAAGCACAATACGTCACAGTTCAAAAGCAAACCTTTTATCACAGGAATTTTGACTAAAAGTCCACCATTAATATTCCACGAAAGTACAGCTTGCGTAGTAGTAGACACATCGATATCATATAGTGGGCTTTGCTAGTTGACTGTTGTTCGTAAGACACTTTACACTGTGACAAGTATGGCCGGCAACTTTACATTCTAGACAGAACATTTTTTTTTAACACGGAGAGAAACTGTTTGAGGTTTGACCGCATGATCCACAGCGAGAGCAGAGCGCCTGATTAGAGCACTGTGAGGCAAGATACCCAATCTTATGACACGAGAAACAACGCTTTGGGATATATACAAATACTTGTAAAGAAAGTTTTTCGTAGCCAACTTTCACAGACACTTTAAAGAACTGATCCAGGTTTTGTTTCGACTCAAAGCAGACCTTGAACACTCTGGACTTTTCGCACTGTGAAACTTTCACGCAGTTTGGTACAAGAGATATTGCTTGATTCTCATCGTATTCGATTGGTACGCCTTTCAGGATCCCTATAAACAGTGAGGGATATATTATCAGTTAATTGATAAAATAAAAATAAACAAAAAATAATTGAATAATAATAAGTACTACTACTACTAACAACTCACGGCAGCAAGCAAAAAAGAGGCACAAACTGTCAATGGGTTGAGTATCATACCCACTTTGTTACAAGCTAAATAACCATTACGAGGAAGCGTCGTTAATTCCAAATCAAACAGTTCGTGGTAACGAACTGGAGCGACCCGGCTCAATAGTAACCGAAACTCTAAAAAACTGAATTTTGATACCAATAGATACATCAAAATAATCAGATTTTTACGCTGATTTCAAATATATAAATTTAGTCTTACCCATCAAAATTTACGCGCCTGAGAAAATTTGCCTTATTTTCGAAAAAAGTGGGAAACACCCCATAAAAGTCATAGAACTTTAATGAAAATCACACTATCAGATTCAGCGTATCAGAGCACCCTTCTGTAGATTTTTCAAGCTCCTGTCTGCAAAAATGTGGAATTTTGTATTATCTGCCAGAAGAAAGATCACAGATGCGTGTTTATTTCTTTTTTGCTTTTGTTTTTTTCTTGGGGGCATCGTATCCATCCAGTAGTTCTAGAATATCATGAGAGGGCTCATTCGAACGGAAATTAAAAGTTCTAGTGGCCTTTTTAAGTGACCAAAAAGTTTTTTCCCAAAGTCACCCAATCAAAATTTTGCGATTGCCATTTTGTTCAGCATAGTCGAAAATCTAATATATATGTCTTTGAAGATGACTTAGTCCCCCACAGTTCCCGGGGGAAGGGCTGCAAGTTATTAACTTTGCCCATTGTTTACATATAATATTGGTTATTGGGAAGTTTACACACATTTTCAGGAGGGATTTTTTTATGTTGGGGGGGGGGGTTAGAGGAGGGGTTACGTGGGAGGATCTTTCCATAGAGGATGTTTCCTTGTTGGAAGAGAATTTTCTATGAAGGGAGCGCCATGGGGTGGATCCAGCCTTTCGTTCTAGGGGGGGGGGCGATTCTTACCGAAAAGAGTGGGGTAGTGTCCTTTTTGTCGGCAAAAAAAGGCTGATTTTTTTTCGCGTTTTAAGTGTCCCTATCGGTCTCTTATTTAACGAAAATGGGGTTTTCATATATTACAATAATACTTACAAAAACTATATTTGATCAATAGACAATTGTTTACAAGAAAATTTCAAGCTTGTTTGCCCCATCTGTGCTCTGAGCC
Source organism: Artemia sp. Qi Xiang Cuo (assembly GCF_049724085.1). Classification (NCBI taxonomy): domain Eukaryota; kingdom Metazoa; phylum Arthropoda; class Branchiopoda; order Anostraca; family Artemiidae; genus Artemia; species Artemia sp. Qi Xiang Cuo. The sequence continues at coordinate 664,504 of NC_142795.1, read as the reverse complement.
AGGTTTTCAGTTTCCGTAAAGTTGAGAAGCTACAGTCGGCAGATGCCATTCTCACTGGAAGAGACATGAAAATAGCAAGAAATGAGCTGACATAAGGATGTAGGTCTCTGTAACATTCCTTGACAGTTTCTTCTGCTGAACAAGGAAAAATACCTCCTTCTCTTTTAACCCGAAGCCATCTGCTTCGCCAAACATACACTTCTGCCAAAACAAGCGTTTTGCTGGTAGATAGTACGGTTAAGGCAAGAAATTGACCGTACATGCTAGAGATCTCTTTGACGGAAGATTGCAGCAAATCATCGGTACAATTCACAATATTTGATGGCAGAAGTACGGTTAACTGGAAAGAGTCCAGCGTGTCTTTTGAGAATGGGCTCTTTAAGTCACTTATGACTGAGTCGAGCATAGGTAGAAAAACAACACGTCGATAATATTCTTCTGGGGTAGTATGTGGCGGATTATTTTGTTGAACCTGTATTTGTGTAGTCCTTGGAACTTCAACAGACAATTGAATTTCATCTGACAATTTTTTTACTTGCTCCAATACTAATGCGAACTGTTCGTCATACGTTTCCCGTCGCTTTTCCAAAACATCCAAAAGATCCGAAACGCGGCCATCGGCAGCACCCAAGTCCAAAGTCTTCTTCTGGAATAGCCGACTAAGAGGAAAGGTCACAGCGAAAATGCTGCGTAGACAGGAAGACCACGAATTCCGCACTACGTAACGCTGTCACAAGCGTCTTTTCGTTCAGAGCGGTTACTGATTCACTCCAGTGACTGATGTGTTCCAAAGACTGGATGATTTTTGGAAGTTCAGACACAAACTGCATAAGTGACTCGTGCCGCTCAATCCACGTCGCCTCGCACATTCCCGTAAGCTTAGCTTTCAGAACCTTATTCAAGACGTAATTTCTCTTTGCAGATGCATTAAAAAATACAGCAACTTCTTTTATAGTGCGTATGGCATTTCTGATGCTCGAAACAGCTGAGCTTCTTGACAAGGAAGGTTCAGGGCGTGGTTAAAGCAGAAAAAATGAGACAGGTTCTTAGCTTTTCCTGAATTTTCACTACAACACCACAATTATGTGGTACCATCATTCCAAACCCATCCGTCTCGATTCCAACATAGTGAAGTAGATTCAAGCCCATTTCTTCCAAGAGGCTTAGAACTAGCTGGCCAATCACTTTTCCATTGACAGTCAGCTCTTTGTTTACAGAAGAACTTTCAAAGGTGTCATAATGAACGTCAACAAAACCTATAAAGTCCTGGCGTCTAGGGTTATCGAAGGCATAGCAGAGTGCTAAACTAAGTTGCGATGAATGTGGCACATCTTTTGTCTCATCGAAAATGATTCTGTAAACTGACACTATAAACTCTCTCTACAATGACACCTATGACTTATTTCGCACAACACTCAATCAACTGGTTTTGAGTTGTTTTGCTGATAAAGGTAGTATCTCTTCCAGATGTTTTCAGTTGTTCTTTTAATGTACTGTCGCCACTTTCAACACGATAACGTAGTAGTTCTTGGAAGTTTCCTTCGTTGGAAAGTGGCATGTCATCCAAGTTTAAGCTGCAATCATCCGATGGCCCCTCAGTGGAATATTCTGCCTTCCTAGAAATATGATTGATTCCAGAATCGGCTTAAGCCTCTCTCTGTTTTCTGTTACTTGCTTCATTCGCTGTTGGTTAATGCGGTTATTTACAGATTCGCGCGGAGAATGGTCCCCAACACCCCCCCCCCCCCAACACCCATCATTCGCCCAAATACATCCAATCAAAATTGTGAGATAACCATTTTGTTCAGCGTAGTTGATTTCCAAATAGAAAATATGCTTTTGAGGAGGATACTCCCCCACAACCCTCAGGGCAAGGGTTTTATGTTATGCCCTGAGGGCATATAAGGTTTTTCTAGAAGGCGTTGTCGTAGAAACTTCAAAAAAGGCTCATTCGATTGTAAATTCAAAGGGATAGTGCCCTTTTTAATAGTTGAAAGTGATTTGAGGGCAACTAGCCCCCCCACGCCCATTATTCCCCCAAATACATCCAATCAAAATTTCGAGATAGCCAATTTGTTCAGCGTAGTTGATTTCCAGATAGAAAATTTGTTTTTGATGAGGAAACTCCCGCAAAACCCTCAAAGCAAGGGTTTTAAGTTATACCATGGGGGCATACAAGATTTTTATAGGTGTTGTCGTAAAAACTTCAAAAACAGCTCACTTGATTGGAAATTGAAAGGGCTAGCGCTCTTATTAATAGTTGAAAGTGATTGGAGGGCAACTAGCCCCCCTCCCACGCCCATCATCCCCCCAAATATATCCAATCAAAATTTTGAGATAGCCATTTTGTTCAGGGTAGTTGATTTCCAGATAGAAAATTTGTTTTTGAGGAGGAAACTCCCCCAAACCCCTCAAAGCAAGGGTTTTAAGTTATACCCTGGGGGCAATTAAGGTTTTTACAGAAGTCGTTGTCGTAGAAACTTCAAAAAAGGCTCATTCGATTGAAAATTCAAAGGGCTATTGCCGTTTTTAATAGTTGAAAGTGATTTGAGGGTAACTAACCCCCTCTCACGCCCACCGTTTCCCCAAACACATCCAATCAAAATTTGAGACAGCCATTTTATTAAACGTAGTTTTAAGTTCTTTATTAAGTCTTTATTAGGTCTTTGAGGAACGACAACTCATTCAATTGGAAATTGGAGTGCCTAGTGCCCTATTTAATAGTTGAAAGGGATTGGAGGGCAACTAGACCCCCCCACGCCCATCAGTCCCCCAAACACATCCAATCAAAATTTTGAGATAGCACTTTTATTCAGCTTAGTTGATTTCCAGATAGAAATTATGTTTTTGAGGAGGACACTCCCCCACAACCCTCAAGGCAAGGGCTGTAAGTTATGCCCTGGGGGCACATAAGGTTGTGTATAGACAACGTTGTCGTAGAAACTACAGAAAGGGTTCATTCGATGGGAAATTTAAATGGCTATTTCCCTTTTTAATAGTCCAAAGTGATTCTAAGGCAACTGACACCCCTTCCACGCTCACCATTTCCCCAAATACATCCAATCAAAATTTTGGTACAACCATTTTGTTCAATGTAGTTGAAAGTTCTGGAAATTATATGTTTAAACATGACACTCCCCCATAGTCTTCAGGGACAAGGGTTATAAGTTATTCCCTGGGGGCATATATGGTTCCTATGGAAGGAATGCTCGTATAAACTTCAGAGAGGTCTCATTTGATTGGAAATTGAAAGTTCTAGTTCAGTTTTTAAGCGTCAAAAGATATTGGAGGGTAACCAGCTTCCTCCCCCCAGACCCTTTTTTCCCAAATGCATCCAATAAAAATTTTAAGATAGCTGTTTTGTTAAAAATAGTTCAAAGATCATATAACAAAAATTCCAGTGTTGACACAACCAACTAGGGGCCGGGGGCGGGCGTTGTAATTTATTCCCTGGGGGCATATATGGGTCTTATGGAAGGGATGCTCGTATGAACTTCAAAGAGGACTCATTTGATTGGAAACTGAAAGCTCTAGTTCACTTTTTAAGAGTCAAAAGAGATTGGAGGGCACCTAGCCCCTCCCCCCTCTCCACGCCCTTTTTCCTCAAATACATCCGATAAGAACTTCGATATAGCTTTTTTTCAAAATGGTTCAAAGACCACATAACGAAAACTCAGGGGTCAACACAGCCACCCAGGGGCCCGAGGGCAGGTGTTGTAAGTTATGCCCTAGGGGAATATATGGTTCTTATTGAAGGGATGCTCGTAAAAAATTCAGAGATGGCTCATTTGATTGAAAATTGAAAGTTCTAGTTAAGTTTTTTTCAAGTCAAAAGAGATTAGAGGGCAACTAGCCCCCCACGCCCATTTTACCCCAAATGCATCCAATATAAATTTTGAGATAGGCATTAAGTTAAAAATTTCTCAAAAGTCAGATAACAAAAACTCCGGTGTCGTCACAACCCCCAGGGCCTAGGGGCAGACGTTGTAAGTTATGCCCTGGGGCAAATATTGTTCATATGCAAGGGATGCTCCTATAAACTTCAAAGAGGGCTCATTTGATTAGATATTGGAAGTTCGAGCTCACTTTTTAAAAGTCAAAAGGGATCCGAGGGTAGCTATCCCCCAACCCATCTGATGAAAATTTTTAGATAGACATCTTGTTTAAAATAGTTCAAAGGTCGGATAAGAAAAAATCCAGTGTCAATAGAACCCCCCAGGGCACAGGGGAAGGCGTTCTAAGTTATGCCCTAAGGACATGTATGGTTCTTATGAAAGGGATGCTCGTATAAACTTTATAGAGGGCTCATTTGATTGGAAATTGAAAGTTCTAGTTCACTTTTTCAGAGTCAAGAGAGTTAAACTAGCTTCCCCACGCTCTTTTTTTCCCAAACCCGTCCCCTACGAATTTTGAGATAGCCAGTATTTTGGAAGCTGTTCAAAATTATATAACAAAAACACTCCCCAGAGCCGGGGTGATAGGTGTTGTAAGTGTTGTCCTGAGGGCGTATATGGCTCTTATGAAAGGGATGCTCGTATAAACTTCAGAGGGGGCTCATTTGATTGGAAATTGAAAGTTCTAGTTCAATTTTTAAGAGTCAAAAGATATTCGAAGGCAACTAGCCCCCCCCCCTCCACATACCACATTTTCCCAAGCCCATCTGATAAAATTTTTATAACAGCCATTTCATTAAAAATAGGTCAAAGGTCAGATAAGAAAAATTCCTGTGTCGAGGGAACCCGCCAGGGCCCGGAGGCAGGCGTTATGAGTAATGCTCTAGGGGCATGTATATAGTTCTTATGGAAGGGATGCTCGTATAAACTTTGGAGAGGGCTCATTTGATTTGAAATTAAAAGTTCTTGTTCACTTTTTAAGAATCAAAAGAGATCGGAGGGCAACTATCCCCCCTCCTCCACGCCCTAAATGCATCTGATAAACATTTTGAGATTGACATTTTGTTAAAAATAGTTCAAGGTTCTGATAAAATAAAACTCCGGTGTCGACACAGCCCCCCAAGGCCCGGGGGTAGGCGTTGTAAGTTATGCCCTGGGGGCATATATGGTTGTTATAGAAGGGATGCTAGTATAAAATTCATAAATTACTCATTTGGTTGTATGTTGATCGTTGTAATTCACTTTTCCAGAGTTAAAAGTGATTGGAGGGAAGCTAGCCTCCCCCCACACTCCATTTTGTTCCCCAGAGGCACTTTATATAGAAGGGGTCGTCACATGAACTTCAAAGGGGGCTAATTCGATTGGAAATTGAGAGTACTAGTGTCCTTTTTAAGAGTCAAAAGTGATCAAAGGGCAACTGGCCCCCCAAGCCCTTTTTCCCCAAATACATCTGATAAAAAATTTGAGGTAGCCATTTTGTTAAAAATAGTTGAAAGATCATATAACAAAAACATGTCATTTCGTTAAAAATAGTTCCAAGAACAGATAAGAAAAACTCTTGTGTCAACACTATCCCCCCCCACCCAGGGCCGGGGAAGGCGTTTCAAGTATTGCTCTGGGGGCATATATGGTTCTTATGGAAGATATGCTAGCATAAATTTCAGAGAGGGTTCATTCAAAGAGAAATTAAAAGTTGTAGTTCATTTTCTCAGAGTGAAAAAAGATCAGAGGGCAGCTAGCCCCTCTTGCCCTCCACACCTTTGGGCGTATCGGATGGATAAACCCATCCAATAAACATTTTGAGTGACCATTTTGTTAAAAATAGTTCAACCATCAGATATTAAAACTCCAGGGTCGAAACAACCCCCCAGGGCCCAGGGAGAGGCGTTGTAAGTTATACTCTAGGGATACATATGGTTCTTATAGAAGGGATACTCGTATAAACTTCAGAGAGGGCTCATTTGATTAAAAATAGAAAGTTCTGGTTCACTTTTAAAGAGTCAAAAGAGACCGAAGCTTAATCTAGTCCCCCTACGCCCATTTTCCCCAAACTCATTCAATAAAAATTTTGAAATAACAGTTTTGTTAAAAATAGTTCAAACATCAGATATTAAAAACTCCGAGGTTTACAAAAACCCATTTTTTCACTTTGATATATTTTTTTTATATCAGTTGTGATACTTTGATGAATAATTGATTTTTTTTTAAAGTTTGATTTTGAAATAAGGAATTTTTAAAAACTTGAAACTTTTTTGCAATCAAAAACGAACAAAAATTTATTGAAAAAAACTTTCCGAAAAATAAGATTTTCAAAGAAAAGTAAAGGCCATTTTAAACTTAAGCTCAGCAGATACAGATACCTTTTAAAATTCAAACTCAAAACGACCAGAAATTACTTTTAAGAATAAATAAAACCCAAAACGAACATAAATTAAATAAGCAATCATAGCAAAAACATTAAACAAGTAATAATATAAATGAATAAATAGATCTTAAAGCGAGGAATGCTTAGATTGAATATGAATATCAAGCTTAAAATGAAAAAAATATTTTCCTTTTGAAGTATAAATGAAACTTAAAACGAACAAAAATTAAATAAACAATCAAGGCAAACAAACATGCAATAGATATTAATGTAAATTAATAAAAAAAATCTTAAAACGAGTGAAACTTAAATTGAATATGCAAATCATGCTTGAAACGAACAAAAATCACCACAAACAAGAGTTTGGGTATGGCCTCCTTCTCTCACTGTAAAAGTCTAAAACCTACTGCGTCATCGGTACCTTGAAAACTATATGCGTCTTGAACAGCCTTGGAAAGTATAAACAACATCAAATTGAATATTTGATGAATAATGATATTAACTATTAAAAGATCTATCAGTTCAAGAGTTTATTTCTCTGTAATTGCATTTTTATTTTCAGTACTGTAAGAACTGGAAAAGAAAATATTTGTAATATAATCCGTGTTCAGTCAAGCGCCAATGACGCAATAGGCTTTTAGTTTTTATTTACAGTTAGGAAAGGAGGCAGTATCCAAATACTTGTCTGTAGGGAAACTATATTCGTCTTTAGCAACTTTAAAAAGAGCTAATAAATTAAACTGAATATTTTATGTATAATGATATTAATGCTGAAAGCTCACCAGTTCAAAACTTTACTATAATTTTAATCTTTATTTTCGATATTAAGTAGAAAAGAAAACATTTGTCATAAAATTGGTTTTCAGTAAAGCGCCAATGACGCTGTAGGTTTTAGACTTTTACAGTGAGAGAAGGAGGTCATACCCAAACTCTTGTTTGTAGTGATTTTTGCTCGTTTCAAGCTTGATTTGCATATTCAGTTTAAGTTTCACTCGTTTTAAGATTTATTTATGAACTTACATTAATATCTATTGTATATTTGTTTGCACTGATTGTTTATTTAATTTCTGTTCATTTTAAGTTTCATTTATACTTCAATAGGAAAATATTTTTTTTTCCTTTTAAGCTTGACATTTATATTCAATCCAAGCATTACTGGCTTTAAGATCTATTTATTCATTTATATTATTAGTTGTTGAATGTTTTTGCTAGGATTGCTTATTTAATTTCTATTCATTTTGGGTTTCATTTATTCTTCAATAGTAATTTGTGGTCGTTTTGAGTTTGAATTTTAAAAGGTATTTGTATCTGCTGAGCTTAAGTTTAAAATGGCCTTTACTTTTCTTGGAAAAACTCATTTTTCGGAAAGTTTTTTTTTGTAATTAATTACAAAAAGAAGGCAGTATTTGCAAAAAAAAGACCTTTCTGGGACGCAGAATATACAAGCCAGTGGAAACTCTGCAAATGAGAATCGTTCAAGTACCTTTTTTGATCTTTCCCCCTCTTTAAATGAACAGAATGCGGCATGTGCTATCCAATCGGCAGTTTCCATGACCTCTCCAGAAGCTCGCACTTTATTCGGTCGTCAATGGCATTTATAGCACCAATGTGGTTTTCCGGAAACAGAGTAGGGGGCGGGGGTGTTGTTGGATGATCGATCTGAAAGCTTACGGGGTTAACAGAAGATTGCAAAGTGTCTAGAATTCGTCCATGTTCGCCACTTCCAACAGAACTAATTGAAGAGCTACTTGCAGTTACAGTTACACTATTTGTTCTGCGAGACTTTGAAACGACAAAGCTGTCAAGCTTCTTTTGCCCGCGTTTTCCCTACATTAATATCGCTTTAACGACGAAAGTCCTCGTAGCAGACGCACATTCAACTTTTACTATGCATTGAAACGACATGTTTGTTTTGACTTTTCAGAACATTCAGGTCCGGTTGCGTTGCGTCTCGAACAGGGAGGCGACTGGCTAGAATTAGCTAAAATTTACCAGGTAAACTGTTGCTATGCAATGAGGTGAGAAATATTCGACGAGGAAACGGCAGTGAAGGAAAATCTGTGGACTGCTACAAAAACGGCTGGAAAATGAAAAAAGTTAAATTATTATCCTTTTTACTACCATTTTGAGAAAGATTATAATTATTATCCTTTTTTGGTCAAGTATCTTAGCTGATTTATTTGCTGTATTAATTTGCCTGTTATCAATATTTTTGCCATTTTCCTTGACTGAATGTCAAAACCAGATCCACCTGGCCTCCATTTTGAAGGGGGCCAGTAAAATATAAACTTTGATTTTTTTTTTTTTTTGTGGAAATTATGTCAATATTTTACATTTCAAATTCCCACCGTATCCACAGATAATCAGCCAAACTGCAAAATTACACGTCGTGTGGATAAAGAAGTTGCTCAGTCCTGTTTCGAAACGTGTTTTTATGGTGCCGAACAGTTGTTCGTACAAACACAGCTAACTTTAACCACCATTCCTTTTCATATAAAATTAAGCAGCCAAATGGACAAGTTGCCAGAAGCCCATTTTACAGGTCCTGTAAGAACACAGAAGAAACCCCTGAGCACATACTATTGAAGTGTAAAATACGGGAAAGAAAACAAGTGACTCTCCTCACTTAGAAAATTAAACTAGGACTGAATTAAAACCCACTGACAGATGTAAAAACTTTAACCCAATCTTCAAAAAAGATTTCTTCATACATGCTTTTAAACTGTTAATAGATCTAAACCTACAGCAACATATATATAGTAGGTCAATTTATGTTGATTTTATTGAATTCGACACACCCTATTATGAGTGTACCACATATTTTTACCTAATTAGCTGATCTACATGTTTACATATTCAGCCATATTTTGAAGATTTATAAGCAGTGTTTACAATAGCGCAGTTTCCTATAATAGTAACGTAATTTTTGCAACTAGAGAATTATTCAGCCGCAAGTGAATTGTCCCAAGAAGAAGCCTACGTATTTATCACGAGAAAAAAAAATTCAAAGATTGGGATACATTGTCAACCCAACGCAGAAAGAAGAGGGGCAAATGATCTGATTATCACGACACACGTCCTGAAATCACCCCCTCTGAATCCGCCACTGGGGGCGCCGGCTTTCCCAGCATTATCTAAAAACGATCAGAAATTAAATAAAAAAATGAGGGGGTTCACCCCTAGTCAATACCTCGCTCTTTATGCTAAAGTTTTTCTTTAGTACTTTCAAAAGAGCTATATATTCTAATTAAACGGCCTTTGTGATTCAGGGGTTTGTGATTCAAACAAAATTCGAACTTTAGCGTAAAGAGCGAGGTATTGGCTAGGAGGCGAACTTCCTAATATACGTAATAAAAACATACGAATATAGAAATTTGTTACGTAAGTTAATTCGTAAGTTACGTCAGAACAAAATTCCGAGAAAGCCATTAAGCCAAAAAAAAAGAAAATTAATATGCAAATTTCGTATTAATTATTCATGTACGGTGAGCCAAAATCAAAGCTGCATTACTACAAAAACGTTCAGAAATTGAATAAAAAAAACAATTTTTTTTTACTAAAAGTACGCAGCGATATCAAAACATCAAACGAACAAAATTATTCTGTTTGCAAAAGAAACTATCCCCTCCTCAACGCCTCACTCTTTACGCGGAAGTTTTACTCTTTCTCACAACTCTGGTTTTTCAAACAATAAAAAATTTTAGCATGAAGAGCGAGGCGTTGAGGAGGGGACAGCCTTTTTCATATACGGAATAATTTCTGTTCGTTTTAAGTTTTAATGTCGCTCCTTACTTTCAGTTAAAAAAACTTGTTTTTTTTATTCGATATAGGATAAGGATCCGGTTCATATTCAAGCCTTTATCTCCGGCTAGACTTTAAGTCGTAAAAAATAAAACAGTTCGTGGTAACGAAGTAAGGAGCGACCCGGCTCAATAGTAACCGAAACCCTAAAAAACGGAATGTTGATACCAATAGATACGTTAAAAGAATCAAATTTTTATGCTGATTTCAAATATATAAGTTTCATCAAGTTTAGTCTTATCCATCAAAATTTACGCGCCTGAGAAAATTTGCCTTATTTTCGAAAAAAGGGGGAACAACCCCTAAAAGCCATAGAAATCTAATGAAAATCGCACTATCTGATTCCACGTATCAGAGAACACTACTATAGAGGTTTCAAGCGCCTATCTGCAAAAATGTTGAATTTTGTATTTTTTGCCAGAAGAAAGATCACAGATAGTAGAAAGGCCTTATTGACTCCGACGATTCACCACTCCTGCCACCTACAACTTTTTTTAACACCAAATATGGGCATAGCCTCCCTGGGGAGAACACGTGGTTAATGGGGTCAATGACCTCTTTTTTCCAAGGTCGATGTTGTTGTTGTTGTTGTTTTGGCAATGTGCATAGAGTCATTAGGGAGAACACGTGGTTAATTAAAGCGATTGGGAATTTGGAACACCTGTGCTGTCAGTCATTAATCAAATTGTTTCCGGGCAAAGTTTAATAATGTCTGACAGGTACTGTCAATCATTAATCAAATTGTTTCCAGGCGAAGTTTAATAATGTCTGACAGGTGATGTCAAGATTGATTGATATGTCACAAAATGGGAATTAATTTGTTGTTTCTAAGGGGGATTATTGATTCACGAAAGGGGAATTAATTTGATGTTTCTAAGGGAAAGGTGGGGAAGATAAATATTGATTGCGTAATCGAAGGGAGAGAATTCCCGAGAAATTGATTACATAATCGGTAGAACCCTACAAGGAGCTCGTGACGGGAATCTATTTATGGGCATAGAATGACGTAATAAACTAGGACAAATGGATTTCTGAGAAATTGATTACATAATCGGTAGAACCATATCAGAAGGTCATGACGGGAATCCATTTATGGGCATAGAATGACGTAATCAACTAAGACAAATGAATTTTTGAGAAATTGATTACATAATCGGTAGAACCCTATCAGGAGGTCCTGACGGGAATCCATTTATGGTCAAAGAATGACGTAATCAACTAGGACAAATTGATTTCTGAGAAATTGATTACATAATCGGTAGAACCCTATGAGAAGGTCATGACGGGAATTCATTTATGGGCATAGAATGACGTAATCGACTAAGACAAGCAAGTTACTTTCATAATGTCCCTCCTAAACCCATTTTGCAACTTGAAGTACTTATCTTTTTCACCCACAACTATACTTTACAGCTTTTTGGATACCTCAACACCAAGAAATACTTTTCAAACTCCATTTCAGAGCAAGTTATTTTCTTAATGTTCATCCTAAACCCATTTTGCAACTTGAAGTACTTATCTTTTTCACCCACAACTATACTTTACAGCTTTTTGGATACATCAACATCAAGAAATACTTTTCAAAGACCATTTCAGAGCAAGTTACTTTCTTAATGTCCCTCCTAAACCCATCTTCCAACTTGAAGTACTTATTTTTTTCCTCCCACAACTATACTTTACAGCTTTTTGAGTGTCCCAACACCAAGAAATACTTTTCAAAGACCATTTCAGAGCAAGTTACTTTCTTAATGTCCCTCCTAAACCCATTTTCCAACTTGAAGTACTTATCTTTTTCACCCACAACTATACTTTACAGCTTCTTGATTACCTCAACCCCAAGAAATACCTTTCAATGACCATTTCAGAGCAAGTTACTTTCTTAATGTCCATCCTAAACCCATTTTGCAACCTGAAGTACTTATCTTTTTCACCCACAACTATACGTTACAGCTTTTTGAGTGTCCCAACACCAAGAAATACCTTTCAAAGACCATTTCAGAGCAAGTTACTTTCTTAATGTCCCTCCTAAACCCATCTTCCAACTTGAAGTACTTATCTTGTTCATCCCACAACTATACTTTAAAGCTTTTTGAGTGTTCCAACACCAAGAAATACTTTTCAAAGACCATTTCAGAGCAAGTTACTTTCTTAATGTTCATCCTAAACCCATTTTGCAACTTGAAGTACTTATCTTTTTCACCCACAACTGTACTTTACAGCTTTTGAATACCTCAACACCAAGAAATACCTTTCAAAGACCATTTCAGAGCAAGTTACTTTCTTAATGTCACTCCTAATCCCATTTTCCAACTTGAAGTACTTATCTTTTTCACCCACAACTACTACTTTACAGCTTCTTGGTTACCTCAACACCAAGAAACACCTTTCAAAGACCATTTCAGAGCAAGTTACTTTCTTAATGTCCCTCCTAAACCCATTTTGCAACTTGAAGTACATATCTTTCTTACCCACAACTATACTTTACAGCTTTTTGGGTGTCCCAACACCAAGAAATACTTTTCAAAGACCATTTCAGAGCAAGTTACTTTCTTAATATTCCTCCTAAATCCATTTTTCAAGTTGAAATAATTATCTCTTTCACCAACAACTGTACTTTACAGATTTGTGATAACTCAACACCAAGAAATAATTTTAAAATAAAAATTAAAAGCACCTTACATTTTTAATGTCCATCCTAAACCCATTTTCCAACTTGGAGTACTTATCTTTTTCACCCACAACTATACTTTACAGCTTTTTGGATACCTCAACACCAAGAAATACTTTTCAAAGACCATTTCATAGCAAGTTACTTTCTTTATGTCCCTGCTAAACCCATTTTGCAACTTGAAGTACTTATCTTTTTCACCCACAACTATACTCTACAGCTTTTTGAGTGTCCCAACACCAAGAAATACTTTTCAAAGACAATTTCAGAGCAAGTTACTTTCTTAATGTTCATCCTAAACCCATTTTGCAACTTGAAGTACTTATCTTTTTCACCCACAACTATACTTTACAGCTTTTTGGATACATCAACATCAAGAAATACTTTTCAAAGACCATTTCAGAGCAAGTTACTTTCTTAATGTCCCTCCTAAACCCATCTTCCAACTTGAAGTACTTATCTTTTTCATCCCACAACTATACTTTAAAGCTTTTTGAGTGTCCCAACACCAAGAAATACTTTTCAAAGACCATTTCAGAGCAAGTTACTTTCTTAATTTTCCTCCTAAACCCATTTTCCAACTTGAAGTACTTATCTTTTTCACCCACAACTACTACTTTACAGCTTTTTGACTACCTCAACACCAAGAAATACCTTTCAAATACTATTTCAGAGCAAGTTACTTTCTTAATATCCCTCCTAAACCTATTTTGCAGCCTGAAGTACTTATCTTTTTTACCCACAACTATACGCTACAGCTTTTTGAATGTCCCAACACCAAGAAATACTTTTCAAAGACCATTTCAGAGCAAGTTACTTTCTTAATGTCCCTCCTAAACCCATCTTCCAACTTGAAGTACTTATCTTGTTCATCCCACAACTATACTTTAAAGCTTTTTGAGTGTTCCAACACCAAGAAATACTTTTCAAAGACCGTTTCAGAGCAAGTTACTTTCTTAATGTTCCTCCTAAACCCATTTTGCAACTTGAAGTACTTATCTTTTTCACCCACAACTATACTTTACAGCTTCTTGGTTACCTCAACACCAAGAAATACCTTTCAAAGACCATTTCAGAGCAAGTTACTTTCTTAATGTCCCTGCTAAACCCATTTTGCAACTTGAAGTACTTATCTTTTTCACCCACAACTATACGTTACAGCTTTTTGAGTGTCCCAACACCAAGAAATACTTTTCAAAGACCATTTCAGAGCAAGTTACTTTCTTAATGTCCCTCCTAAACCCATCTTCCAACTTGAAGTACTTATCTTGTTCATCCCACAACTATACTTTACAGCTTTTTGAGTGTCCCAACACCAAGAAATACTTTTCAAAGACCATTTCAGAGCAAGTTACTTTCTTAATGTTCATCCTAAACCCATTTTGCAACTTGAAGTACTTATCTTTTTCACCCAAAACTGTACTTTACAGCTTTTGGATACCTCAACACCAAGAAATACATTTCAAAAACCATTTCAGAGCATGTTACTTTCTTAATGTCCCTCCTAAACCCAATTTCCAAGTTGAAACCATAATCTTTTATCCCCACAACTATACTTTACAGCTTATTGATTACATCAACACCAAGAACTACTTTTCAAAGACCCTTTCATAGCAAGTTACTTTCTTAATTTTCCTCCTAAACCAATTTTCCAACTTGAAGTACTTATCTTTCTCACCCACAACTATACTATACAGCTTTTTGAGTATCCCAACACCAAGAAATACTTTTCAAAGACCATTTCAGAGCAAGTTACTTTCTTAATGTACATCCTAAACCCATTTTGCAACTTGAAGTACTTATCTTTTTCACCCACAACTGTACTTTACAGCTATTTGGATACCTCAACACCAAGAAATACTTTTCAAAGACCATTTAAAAGCAAGATACTTTCTTAATGTCTCTCCTAAACCCATTTTGCAACTTGAAGTACTTATCTTTTTCTCTCACAACTATGCTTTACAGCTTTTTGGATACCTCAACACCAAGAAATACCTTTCAAAGACCATTTCAGAGCAAATTACTTTCTTAATGTCACTCCTAAACCCATTTTGCAACTTGAAGTACTTATCTTTTTCACCCACAACTATACTCTACAGCTTTTTGAGTGTCCCAACACCAAGAAATACTTTTCAAAGACCATTTCAGAGCAAGTTACTTTCTTAATGTCCCTCCTAAACCTATTTTCCAACTTGAAGTACTTATCTTTTTCACCCACAACTATACTTTACAGCTTTTTGGATACCTCAACACCAAGAAATACTTTTCAAAGACCCTTTCAGAGCAAGTTACTTTCTTAATGTTCCTCCTAAAACCATTTTCCAACTTGAAGTACTTATCTTTTTCACCCACAACTGTACTTTACAGCTTTTGGATACCTCAACACCAAGAAATACCTTTCAAAGACCATTTCAGAGCAAGTTACTTTCTTAATGTCCCTCCTAAACCCATTTTCCAAGTTGAAGTACTTATCTTTTTCACCCACAACTATACTTTACAGCTTCTTGGTTACCTCAACACCAAGAAATACCTTTCAAAGACCGTTTCAGAGCAAGTTATGTTCTTTATGTAACTCCTACCCACCTTTTCCAACTTTAAATACTTATATTATTCACACAAGACTATTCTTTTCATATTTAAGTATACTTCAAAAAAAACAAATCCTTTAAAAATTACCTTTATGATAACCTTAATTTCTTAATGTCCCTCCTAAATCCATATCAAAACTTGAAGTACATATCTTTTCCACCCATAACTATACTTTACAGCTTTTTGGATACCTCAACACCAAGAAATACCTTTCAAGGACCATTTCAGAGCAAGTTACTTTCTTAATGTCCCTCCTAAACCCATTTTGCAACTTGAAGTACTTATGTTTTTCACTCAAAACTATACTTTACAGCTTTTTGAGTGTCCCAACACCAAGAAATACTTTTCAAAGATCATTTCAGAGCAAGTTACTTTCTTAATGTTCCTCCTAAACCCATCTTCCAACTTGAAGTACTTATCTTTTTCACCCACAACTATACTTTACAGCTTTTTAGATACCTCAACACCAAGAAATACCTTTCAAAGACCATTTCAGAGCAATCTACTTTCTTACTGTCCCTTCTACAACCATTGTGCAAGTTGAAGTTCTTAAATTTTCCCCACTCAACACAAAATTAATGCTTTTTGTATACATAAAAACCAAGAACAACTATTAAAATACAATTACATAGAAAGTAAATATATAACTTTCCCTCCTAAACACATATTACAACTTGAAGTACTTATCTTTTTCACCCACAACTGTACTTTACAGATTTTTTGATAACTCAACAACTAGAAATAAATTTCAAATAACATTTAAGAGCAAGTTACTTTATTAATGTTCCTCCTAAACCCATTTTCCAACTTGAAGTACTTATCTTTTTCACCCAAAGCTATACTTTACAGCTTTTTGAATGCTCCAACACCAAGCAATACTTTTCAAAGGCATTTCAGAACAAGTTCTTTTCTTAATATGCTTCTTAAACCAATTTTACAAATTCTTAATTTTTCCATAGTAGATAGAAAAAGCAATATCATAGCTGTGAATATTTTCTCGAAAGATAAGCAGTTCTATTTCAATTTTAAATTTTCTCAATGAAGTGAAGAAAAGTTCAAGTTCTCTTTTGAATTTTCTCAATGAAAAATAAATTAGTTTTTATTCAATTCTATTTTTCCAAATAATATAAAAATTTTCCACTTTAGTTCAGATTTTTCTCAAAGTGATGAAAAATTTAAAATACTATTCCAAATTTTCTCAACGAAGTGAAGAAAAGTTTAAGTTCTTTTCTGAACTTTCCCAAAGAACACTCTTCAATTCTAATTTCTACAGAGAAAAAAAAAATCTTCAACTTCAGTTCCTTATTTCACAAAGACATAAAGAAATTTAATGTTCAATTCTAATTTTTCGGTGGAAGATAGAAAAAGTAATCCCCAACCCGAAGGAACCCCCGGTTTCCCAAAGGCTCCAGGCCCCCCCCCCGGTCCCCACAATGCCCACCAAAGGAAACCAAACCCAAAGGCCCACAAAGGCCCCCCGACACACCCAAAAGACCAACAAACAAAAATTTCTCTTAGAAATAATATTTTTCATCACTGATAACACTTTTCTGTTCGAACTAGCAAGTTTTCTACCAAAGATACCAAATATTTTCATAGAAGTAACTTTTTTTTATTGTGATAACAACTTTTCTGTCAGAAGTAGCAAGTTTTGCTTAACAATAACAAACCCACTCATCAAAGTAATGATATTTTACTTTAATACTAACATACTTTTACTGAACACACGCAGTTTTCTACCAAAGATACCAAATTTTTTCTTAGAAGTAACATTTTGATTGTGATAACAACTTTTCTGTCAGAAGTAGCAAGTTTTGCATAACACTAACAAACATTCTCATCAAAGTAACGATATTTTACTTTAATACTAACATACTTTTACTGAACACACACAAATTTTTTTCAGAAATAATATTTTTCATCACTGATAACACTTTTCTGTTTGAACTTGCAAGTTTTCTACCAAAGATACCAAATATTTTCATAGAAGTAACATTTTTTGATTGTGATAACAACTTTTCTGTCAGAAGTAGAAAGTTTTGCTTAACACTAACAAACATTCTCATCAAAGTAATGATATTTTACCTTAATACTAACCTACTTTTACTGAACACACAGAAATTTCTCTTAGAAATAATATTTTTCGTCAGTGATAACATTTTTTCTGTTCGAACTAACATGTTTTCTACCAAAGATACCAAATTTTTTCGTAGACGTACCATTTTTTTATTATGATAACAACTTTTCTTTCAGAAGTAGTAAGTTTTGCTTAACACTAACAAATATTCTCATCAAAGTAATGATATTTTACCCTTAATACTAACATACTTTTACTTAACACACCCAAATTTCTCTTAGAAATAATATTTTTCGTCAGTGATAACACGTTTTCTGTTCCAACTAGCAAGTTGTCTACCAAAGATACCAAATTTTTCTTAGAAGTATAATTTTTTTTTATTGTGATAACGACTTTTCTGTAAGAAGCATCAAGTTTTGCTCTAACACTACCAAACCTTCTCATCAAAGTAACAACATTTTACCCTAATACTAACATACTTTTACTGAACAAACAAAAATTTCTCTTAGAAATAATATTTTTCATTAATGATAACACTTTTTCTGTTCGAACTAGCAAGTTTTCTAGCAAAGATACCAAATTTTTTCATAGAAGTATCATTTTTTGATTGTGATAACAACTTTTCTGTCAGAAGTAGCAAGTTTTGCATAACACTAACAAACATTCTCATCAAAGTAACGATATTTTACTTTAATACTAACATACTTTTACTGAACACACAATACTTTTTCTCAGAAATAATATTTTTCGTCAATGATAACACTTTTTCTGTTCGAACTAGCAAGTTTTCTAGCAAAGATACCAAATTTTTTCTTAGAAGTAACATTTTTTGATTGTGATAAAAACTTTTCTGTAAGAAGTAGCAAGTTTTGATTAACACTAACAAACCTTCTCATCAAAGTAACAACATTTTACCCTAATACTAACATACTTTTACTGAACAAACAAAAATTTCTCTTAGAAATAATATTTTTCATCAATGATAACACTTTTTCTGTTCAAACTAGCAAGTTTTCTAGCAAATATACCAAATTTTTTCATAGAAGTTTCATTTTTTTATTGTGATAACAACTTTTCTGTCAGAAGTAGCAAGTTTTGCTTAACACTAACAAACATTCTCATCAAAGTAAAGATATTTTACTTTAATCCTAACATGCTTTTACTGAACACACAAATTTTTCTTATAAATAATATTTTTCGTCAATGATAACACTTTTTCTGTTCGAACTGGCAAGTTTTCTAGCAAAGATACCAAATTTTTTCTTAGAAGTAACATTTTTTGATTGTGATAACAACTTTTCTGTCAGAAGTAGCAAGTTTTGCTTAACACAAACAAACCTTCTCATCAAAGTAATGATATTTTACCTTAATAATAACATACTTTTACTAAACAAACAAAAATTTTCTCTTAGAAATAATATTTTTCATCACTGATAACACTTTTCTGTTCGAACTAGCAAGTTTTCTACCAAAGATACCAAATATTTTCATAGAAGTAACATTTTTTCTGATTGTGACAGCAACTTTTCTGTCAGAAGTAGCAAGTTTTGCTTAACACTAACAAAGAGTCTCATCACAGTAATAATGTTTTACCTTAACACTAACATGCTTTTACTGAACACACAGAAATTTCTCTTAGAAATAATATTTTTCGTCAGTGATAATACTTTTTCTGTTTGAACTAGCAAGTTTTCTACCAAATATACCAAATATGTTCTTAAAAGTAACATTTCTGATTCTAGTAACAAATTTTCTGTCAGACGTAGAAATTTTTGCTGAACACTAAAAAACATTCTTATAAAAGTAAGGCTAATTTACCTTCATACAAACCTAATTTTACTGAACACACACACAAATTTCTCTTATAAATAATATTTTTCTTCAGTGATAAAACTTTTTCTGTTCGAACTAGAAAATTTTCTAACAAAGATACCAAATTTGTTCGTAGAAGTAACATTTTTTTATTATGATATCAACGTTTCTGTCACAAGTAGCAAATTTTTCTTAACACTAACAAAACTGCTTATCAAAGTAACGATATTTTAGCCTAATACTAACATACTTTTACTGAGCACGCACACAAAGGTCTACTGTAAATAGTATTTTTCACTTCTATCTCGGAATCTATTTGCTTACATGTCTGGGTTGGTGTTTGGTTAGGTTAGGTTAGCCTACGTACGCGCGCGTACATAGGCTAACCTAACCTAACCTAACTTCACCTAACCTAACCTAACTTGATCTAACCTAACCTAACCATACTCAGCGGAAAATCCACCCATGTCGACTTTGTATCATGCTTTAGTTAGGCTAGGTTAGCTTATCATGAGCGCTCATGATAAGTTAACCTAACCTAACCTAACCTAACTTAAACATGGAGAAATGTTTACTAGCTAACCTAACCTAACTTAGCTAACCTAATTTAACTTAGCTAACCTAACCTAATCTAACCAAACACCAACCCAGACATGTAAGCAAATAGATTCAGACATAGAAGTGAAAAATATTATTTCTAAGAGAACTTTGTGCGCGTGTTCAGTAAAAGTATGTTAGTATTAAGGTAAAATGTCGTTACTTTGATGAGAAGGTTTGTTAGTGTTAAGCAAAACTTGCTACTTCTGACAGAAAAGTTGTAATCACAATCAAAAAATTTTACTTCTAAGAAAAAATTTGGTATCTTTGGTAGAAAACTTGCTAGTTCGACCAGAAAAAGTGTTATCACTGACGAAAAATATTATTTCTAAGAGAAGTTTGCGTGTGTTCAGTAAAAGTATGTTAGTATTTAAGTAAAATATCATTACTTTGATGAGAATGTTTGTTAGTGTTAAGCAAAACTTGCTACTTCTGACAGAAAAGTTGCTATTACAATCAAAAATGTTACTTCTAAGAACAAATTTGGTATCTTTGGTAGAAAACTTGCTAGTTCGAATAGAAAAAGTGTTATCACTGACGAAAAATATTATTGCTAAGAGAAATTTCTGTTTGTTCAGTAAAACTATGTTAGTATTTGGGTAAAATATCATTACTTTGGTGATAATGTTTGTTAGTGTTAAGCAAAACTTGCTACTTCTGATAGAAAAGTTGTTATCACAATCAAAAATGTTATTTCAATGAAAATATTTGGTATATATGGTAGGAAACATGCTAGTTCGAACAGAAAAGTGTTATCAGTGATGAAAAATATTATTTCTGGGAGTAATTTTTGTGTTTTCAGTAAAATTATGTTATTATTAAGGTAAAATTTAATTACTTTGATTAAAATGTTTGTTTGTGCTAAGCAAAACTTGCTACTTTTGAAAGAAAAGTTGTTATCACAATCAAAAAATGTTACTTCTATGAAAAAATTAGATATCTTTGGTAGAAAAGTTGGTAGTTCCAACAAAAAAAGTGTTATCATTGACAAAAATATTATTTCTAAGAAAAATTTGTGTGTGTTCAGTAAACGTATGTTAGTATTAAAGTAAAATATCGTTACTTTGATGAGAATGTTTTTTAGTGTTAAGCAAAACTTGCTACTTCTGACAGAAAAGTTGTTATCACAATAAAAAAATGTTACTTCTATGAAAAAATTTGGTATCTTTGCTATAAAACTTGCTAGTTCGAACAGAAAAAGTGTTATCAGTGATGAAAAATATTATTTCTAAGAGAAATTTTTGTTTGTTCAGTAAAAGTATGTTAGTATTAGGGTAAAATGTTGTTACTTTGATGAGAAGGTTTGTTAGTGTTAAGCAAAACTTGCTACTTCTGACAGAAAAGTCGTTATCACAATTAAAAAAATGTTACTTCTAAGAAAAAATTTGGTATCTTTGCTAGAAAACTTGCTAGTTCGAACAGAAAAAGTGTTATCACTGACGAAAAATATTATTTCTAAGAGAAATTTGTGTGTGTTCAGTAAAAGTATGTTAGTATTAAGGTAAAATATCATTACTTTGATGAGAATGTTTGTTAGTGTTAAGCAAAACTTGCCACTTCTGACAGAAAAGTTGTTATCACAATCAAAAAATGTTACTTCTATGAAAATATTTGGTATCTTTGGTAGAAAACTTGCAAGTTCAAACAGAAAAGTGTTATCAGTGATGAAAAATATTATTTCTGAGAAAAATTTGTGTGTGTTCAGTAAAAGTATGTTAGTATTAAAGTAAAATATCATTACTTTGATGAGAATGTTTGTTAGTGTTATGCAAAACTTGCTACTTCTGACAGAAAAGTTGTTATCACAATCAAAAATGTTACTTCTAAGAAAAAATTTGGTATCTTTGGTAGAAAACTTGCTAGTTCGAACAGAAAAAGTGTTATCATTGATGAAAAATATTATTTCTAAGAAAAATTTGCGTGTGTTCAGTAAAAGTATGTTAGTATTAAAGTAAAATATTATTACTTTGATGAGTGGGTTTGTTAGTGTTAAACAAAACTTGCTACTTCTGACAGAAAAGTTGTTATCACAATCAAAAAATGTTACTTCTATGAAAACATTTGGTATCCTTGGTAGAAAACTTGCTATTTCGAACGGAAAAGTGTTATCAGTGATGAAAAATATTATTTCTAAGAGATATTTTTGTTTGTTGGGCTTTTGGGTGTGTCGGGGGGCCTTTGGGTTCGGTGTCCTTTAGTGGGCATTGTGGGGACCGGGGGGCCTGGGGCCTTTGGGGAACCGGGGGTTCCTTCGGGTTGGGGATTACTTTTTCTATCTTCCACCGAAAAATTAGAATTGAACATTAAATTTCTTTATGTCTTTGTGAAATAAAGAACTGAAGTGGAAGATTTTTGTTTTCTCTGTAGAAATTAGAATTGAAGTGTGTTCTTTGGGAAAGTTCAGAAGAGAACTTGAACTTTTCTTCACTTCGTTGAGAAAATTTGGATCAGTATTTTAAATTTTTCATCCCTTTGAGAAAAATCTGAACTAAAGTGGAAAATTTTTATATTATTTGGAAAAATAGAATTGAATAAAAACTAATTTATTTTTCATTGAGAAAATTCAGAAGAGAACTTGAACTTTTCTTCACTTCATTGAGAAAATTTGAAATTTAAATAGAACTGCTTATCTTTCGAGAAAATATTCACAGCTATGATATTGCTTTTTCTATCTACTATGGAAAAATTTAGAATTTGTAAAATTGGTTTAAGAAGCATATTAAGAAAAGAAGTTGTTCTGAAATGCCTTTGAAAAGTATTGCTTGGTGTTGGAGCAATCAAAAAGCTGTGAAGTATAGTTGTGGGTGAAAAAGATAAGTACTTCAAGTTGGAAAATGGGTTTAGGAGGGACATTAAGAAAGTAACTTGCTCTGAAATGGTCTTTGAAAAGTATTTCTTGGTGTTGAGGTATCCAAAAAGCTGTAAAGTATAGTTGTGGGGGGAAAATATAAGTACTTCAAGTTGGAAAATAGGTTTAGGAGGGACATTAAGAAAGTAACTTGCTCTGAAATAGTCTTTGAAAAGTATTACTTTGTGTTGAGGAATAAAAAAAGCTGTAAAGTATAGTTGTGGGTGAAAAAGATAAGTACTTCAAGTTGGAAAATGGGTTTAAGAGGGACATTAAGAAAGTAGCTTGCTCTGAAATGGTCTTTGAAAAGTATTTCTTGGTGTTGAGGTATCCAAAAAGCTGTAAAGTATAGTTGTGGGTGAAAAAGATAAGTAATTCTAGTTGGAAAATGGGTTTAGGAGGAACATTAAGAAAGTAACTTGCTCTGAAATGATCTTTGAAAAGTATTTCTTGGTGTTGGGACACTCAAAAAGCTGTAAAGTATAGTTTTGAGTGAAAAAGATAAGTACTTCAAGTTGCAAAATGGGTTTAGAAGGGATATTAAGAAAGTAACTTGCTATGAAATGGCCTTTGAAAGGTATTTCTTGGTGTTGAGGTATCCAAAAAGCTGTAAAGTATAGTTGTGGATGAAAAAATAAGTACTTCAAGTTGGAAAATGGGTTTAGGAGGGACATTAAGAAAGTAACTTGCTCTGAAACTGTCTTTGAAAAGTATTTCTTAGCGTTGAGGTATCAAAAAAGCTGTAAAGTATAGTTATGGGTAAAAAAGATAAGTACTTCAAGTTGGAAAATGGGTTTAGGAGGAACATTAAGAATGTAACTTGCTCTGAAATGGTCTTTGAAAAGTATTTATTGGTGTTGGGACACTCAAAAAGCTGTAAAGTATAGTTGTGGGTGAAAGAGATAAGTACTTCAAGTTGGAAAATGGGTTTAGGAGGGACATTAAGAAAGTAACTTGCTCTGAAATGGTCTTTGAAAAGTATTTCTTGGTGTTGAGGTAACCAAGAAGCTGTAAAGTAAAGTTGTGGGTGAAAAAGATAAGTACTTCAACTTGGAAAATGGGTTTAGGAGGGACATTAAGAAAGTAACTTGCTCTGAAATGGTCTTTGAAAGGTATTTCTTGGTGTTGAGGTATCCAAAAGCTGTAAAGTACAGTTGTGGGTGAAAAAGATAAGTACTTAAAGTTGCAAAATGGGTTTAGGAGGAACATTAAGAAAGTAACTTGCTCTGAAATGGTCTTTGAAAAGTATTTCTTGGTGTTAAGGTATCCAAAAAGCAGTAAAGTATAGTTGTGGGTGAAAAAGATAAGTACTTCAAGTTGCAAAATAGGTCTAGGAGGAACATTAAGAAAGTAACTTGCTCTGAAATGGTCTTTGAAAAGTATTTCTTGGTGTTGGGACACTCAAAAAGCTGTAGAGTATAGTTTTGGTTGAAAAAGATAAGTACTTCAAGTTGCAAAATGGGTTTAGGAGGGACATTAAGAAAGTAATTTGCTCTGAAATGGTCTTTGAAAAGTATTTCTTGGTGTTGAGGTATCCAAAAATCTGTAGAGTATAGTTGTGGGTGAAAAAGATAAGTATTTCAAGCTGCAAAATGGGTTTAGGAGGGATATTAAGAAAGTAACTTGCTTTGAAATAGTCTTTGAAAAGTATTTCTTGGTGTTGAGGTATCCAAAAGCTGTAAATTAAAGTTTTGTGTGAAAAAGATAAGTACTTCAAGTTGCAAAATGGGTTTAGGATGAACATTAAGAAAGTAACTTGCTCTGAAATGGTCTTTGAAAGGTATTTCTTGGTGTTGAGGTAACCAAGAAGCTGTAAAGTATAGTTGTGGGTGAAAAAGATAAGTACTTCAAGTTGGAAAATGGGTTTAGGAGGGACATTAAGAAAGTAACTTGCTCTGAAATGGTCTTTGAAAAGTATTTCTTGGTGTTGAGGTATCCAAAAAGCTGTAAAGTATAGTTGTGGGTGAAAAAGATAAGTACTTCAAGTTGGAAAATGGGTTTAGGAGGGACATTAAGAAAGTAACTTGCTCTGAAATGGTCTTTGAAAGGTATTTCTTGGTGTTGAGGTATCCAAAAGCTGTAAAGTACTGTTGTGGGTGAAAAAGATAAGTACTTCAAGTTGGAAAATGGGTTTAGGAGGAACATTAAGAAAGTAACTTGCTCTGAAATGGTCTTTGAAAAGTATTTCTTGGTGTTGGAACACTCAAAAAGCTGTAAAGTATAGTTGTGGGATGAACAAGATAAGTACTTCAAGTTGGAAGATGGGTTTAGGAGGGACATTAAGAAAGTAACTTGCTCTGAAATGGTCTTTGAAAGGTATTTCTTGGTGTTGGGACACTCAAAAAGCTGTAACGTATAGTTGTGGGTGAAAAAGATAAGTACTTCAAGTTGCAAAATGGGTTTAGGAGGGACATTAAGATAGTAAATTGCTCTGAAATGGTCTTTGAAAAGTATTTCTTGGTGTTGAGGTATCCAAAAAGCTGTAAAGTATAGTTGTGGGTGAAAAAGATAAGTACTTCAAGTTGGAAAATGGGTTTAGGAGGGACATTAAGCAAGTAACTTGCTCAGAAATGGTCTTTGAAAGGTATTTCTTGGTGTTGCGGTATCCAAAAGCTGTAAAGTACAGTTGTGGGTGAAAAAGATAAGTACTTCAAGTTGCAAAATGGGTTTAGGAAGAACATTAAGAAAGTAACTTGCTCTGAAATGGTCTTTGAAAAGTATTTCTTGGCGTTGAGGTATTCAAAAAGCTGTAAAGTATAATTGTGGGTGAAAAAGATAAGTACTTCAAGTTGGAAAATGGGTTTAGGAGGAACATTAAGAAAGTAACTTGCTCTGAAATGGTCTTTGAAAAGTATTTCTTGGTGTTGGGACACTCAAAAAGCTTTAAAGTATAGTTGTGGGATGAAAAAGATAAGTACTTCAAGTTGGAAGATGGGTTTAGGAGGGACATTAAGAAAGTAACTTGCTCTGAAATGGTCTTTGAAAAGTATTTCTTGTTGTTGAGGTATCCAAAAAGCTGTAAAGTATAGTTGTGGGACGAAAAAGATAAGTACTTCAAGTTGGACAATGGGTTTAGGAGGGACATTAAGAAAGTAACTTGCTCTGAAATGGTCTTTGAAAAGTATTTCTTGGTGTTGAGGTATCCAAAAAGCTGTAAAGTATAGTTATGGGTGAAAAAGATAAGTACTTCAAGTTGCAAAATGGGTTTAGGAGGGACTTTATGAAAGTAACTTGCTTGTCTTAGTCGATTAGGTCATTCTATGCCATAAATGAATTCCCGTCATGACCTTCTGATAGGGTTCTACCGATTATGTAATCAATTTCTCAGAAATCCATTTGTCCTAGTTGATTACGTCATTCTATGCCCATAAATGGATTCCCGTCAGGACCTCCTGATAGGGTTCTACAGATTATGTAATCAATTTCTCAAAAATCCAGTTGTCATAGTTGATTACGTCATTCTATGCCCATAAATGGATTCCCGTCATGACCTTCTGATATGGTTCTACCGATTATGTAATCAATTTCTCAGAAATCCATTTGTCCTAGTTTATTACGTCATTCTATGCCCATAAATGGATTCCCGTCACGAGCTCCTTATAGGGTTCTACCGATTATGTAATCATTTTCTCGGGAATTCTCTCCCTTCGATTACGCAATCAATATATATCTTCCCCACCTTCCCCTTAGAAACATCAAATTAATTCCCCTTTCGTGAATCAATAATCCCCCTTAGAAAAAACAAATTAATTCCCATTTCGTGACATATCAATCAATCTTGACATCACCTGTCAGACATTATTAAACTTCGCCTGGAAACAATTTGATTAATGATTGACAGTACCTGTCAGACATTATTAAACTTTGCCCGGAAACAATTTGATTAATGCATGACAGCACAGGTGTTCCAAATTCCCAATCGCTTAAATAACCACGTGTTCTCCCTAATTACTCTATGCACATGGCCAAAACAACAACAACAACAACATCGACCTTTGAAAAAAGAGGTCATTGACCCCATTAACCACGTGTTCTCCCTAGGGAGGCTATGCCCATATTTGGTGTTAAAAAAAAGTTATAGGTGGCAGCAGGGGTGAGTCGTGGGAGTCAATAAGGCCTTTCTACTACAGATGCGTGTTTATTTGTTGTTGTTTTTTTCCCGGGGGTGATCGTATCGATCCAGAAGTCCAAAATATCGTGAGAGGGCTCATTCGAACGGAAATTAAAAGTTCTAGTGCCCTTTTTAAGTGACAAAAAAAATTGGAGGGCAACTTGGCCCCCTCCCACGCTCACGTTTTTACCAAAGTCACCCAATCAAAATTTTGATATAGCCATTTTGTTCAGCATAGTCGAAAATCTAATTAATATGTCTTTGAGGATGACTTAATCCACCACACTTCCCGGGGGAAGGGCTGCAAGCTATAAACTTTGCCCATTGTTTACTTATAGTATTGGTTATTGGGAAGTATACAGGTATTTTCAGGATGAATTTTTTTCTAGTGAGGGGTCGGAGTAGGGGTTACGGGAAGGATCTTTCCATGGAGGATATTTCCTTGGGGGAAGGAACATTTCCGTGTAGGGGGCGCCAGATTTCCCAGCAATATTCAAAAAACGATCAGAAATTAAATAAAAAACAAGTTTTTCTCAACTGAAAATCAGGAGCAACATTAAAACCTAAAACGAACATAAATTATTACGTATATGAGAGGGTTCGCCCCCTAGTCAATACCTCACTCTTTACGCTAAAGTTTTTTAGTACTTTCAAAAGAGCTATCTATTCTAATTAACCCGCCTATGTGATTCAGCGGTTTGTGATTCGAACAAAATTCAAACTTTAGCGTAAAGAGCGAGGTGTTGACTAGGGAGCAAACTCCCTAATTAACTTAATAAAAACATACGAATATTCGTTACGTAAGTTAATTCGTAAGTTACGTCAGAACAAAATTTCGAGAAAGCCAATTAGCCAAAAAGAGGAAAATTAATATACGAATTTCGTTTTAATTATTCATGTACGGTGAGCCAAAATCAAAGCTGCATCAATTCAAAAACGTTCAGAAATTAACTAGAAAAAAAACAAGCTTTTTTAACTGAAAGTAAGGAGCGAAATTAAAACTCAAAACGAACAGAAATTATTCCGTATATGAAAGGGGCTGTCCCCTCCACAACGCCTCGCTCTTTACGCTAAAGTTTGACTCTGTCTCACAACTTTACTTTTTAAAACAATAAAAAAAATTAGCATAAAGATCGAGGCGTTGAGGAGGGGACACCCCCTTTCATATACGGAATAATTTCTGTTCGTTTTAAGTTTTGATGTCATTCCTTACTTTCAGTTAAAAAAAACTTGGTTTTTTTTTAGTTAATTTCTTACGAAAAAAAGACGAAATCATTCAGGTATCATTCGGGACAAAGAAACATTAGTCATGAAAGACAGCCCATTTTTAGACCCCCACCCTTCCTCTCTCCAGGCACCCATATAGGAATATACAAGCCTAGAAGGAATTTTGTTTGTTCTAAGAATACTGATTTATTTTTTTAACGTAAAATACAAGAAGTAAAGACTACGGTCAAGAGTAGAGAGGTGCAACTTGCAAATTCCACTTTCATCTGTTGTTTGTGTAAATTGCCCATATCCATATTCTAAGGTATATCAAGTTTATTATTATACTTTCGTGTCTGATAATCATGTATGATTAAATTTGCAAGATTATTGTTATTTATAAATTTGTAGTAAAGAGTTTCTATATGCTTTGCCCCCCTGGGTTTGCGCTTTTAAGGAGCTAACTTCAAAAATTTCTGCTGAAATTCTGCTGGCAATCATTGATTCTCTCCTTCCTGTTCATTAATTTAAAACAAAACTTTTTCAAGTTTTTTCGAGAGAAGTAAAGAGCAAAGTTGAAACTTAAAACGAACAAACATTATTACTTCAGAGTTTATTTAACATATATCAGTAAAACTAGTACAAATAATCAAACTAATTATGTTTCCCTATGTTTCTATGATTATAGAAAACTAACGCTTTACTGAAAACACAAAATAATATAAGACTTTTGGTAAAGTAAAAGCAAACCAATTAAGGATGCTTTTTACGGAATAAAATACAGTATTTTAGAATGATTGCTTTATTTTGTTATCGTTAAATTTGGTATAACTTCGGCACAATGGCTCAGTTCAATGACTGGCTCTCGTTTTGGTTCTTAAAAGGACATGTCATGATTAGTTTGTAGACAAGTTCCAAGTAAAGCCATCTTGATAGTATTAGGACTATAGACAAGCATTAGAATTTATATCATATCTTGAAATTCACAGTTGTATAGAAAGAAACAACCGGATTTCCAGAGTTCATATTATATCTTGTTTGATCTTCATTTCAAGTAATACTTAAGCATATTTCTTACAATTTAATAGTATTTACTACTCATTATTGGTCTTATAGCTGCTGATACCAAAATTCTACCTGACAAATCAATCTAATATAATTCTGTATACTGAAAGTTACTGATGTCACAACTGGTGTAAGACTATAAAAAACTTTAAAGATTAGTCTATTGCTGTCAGGCTACATCACAGTTTATATAATTATCCAGTATGATCATTCCCTATCTCACCCATTATAAGAACCCGGACCGAGGTGCAAGTGCTCTGAAGAACGTAAAAACATAAGCGGCATTAGATCTTTTCACGGGTAGACAAGTCAGACGCGAAACGATCGGAAATAAGTGGAAACCCGCTATTACGAATAATGCACTTTGTAACCATTTCTCATTGATAGACGCAAACACACTGATCCATAGTAGAGTGCTAACTTATACTTTGCTCACGCCCCTAGGAATTCCCATGCTATTTGCTCGCGGCCCTAGGAATTACATGATATTTGCAGAGACGTATATGAAAAACATTTCCAGAGCATGTACTTATGGATTTGGGTGGATTATGTTCCCTCCCATGCTATTCTGGGCCTTTATATTCCTTGGTGTCTTTCCAGAGCATGTACTTGACGATGCAGAAAAAGGGTTAAAGTGATTAGCAACTACGAGTGGGGATTCCCCGCTGTTTTTTTTTTTTATCGAAAACTAGAGATTGTCAAATTGCGTATTTAGGATTTGTTTTGATTGACATTTTTGCAAAAAGGGATAAGGAATTCGCAAATTGGACACTATGAACGATATTAATTAATGTTTTGAATAATAGGAGTGTGATTGATTCTAATTAGTGAATAAAAAAACAAGTTTTTTAAACTGAAAGTAAGGAGCGACATTAAAACTTAAAACGAACAGAAATTATTCCGTATATGAAAGGGGCTGTCCCCTCCTCAACGCCTCGCTCTTTACGCTAAAGTTTTTTATTGTTTTAAAAAATAAAGTTGTGAGACAGAGTCAAACCTTAGCGTAAAGAGTGAGGCGTTGAGGAGGGATAGCCCCTTTCATATACAGAATAATTGCTGTTCGTTTTAAGTTTTAATGTCGCTCCTTACTTTCAGTTAAAAAAACTTGTTTTTTCATTTAATTTCTGAACGTTTTTTAGTTAATACAGCTTTTATTTTGGCTCGCCGTCATTGAATAAGTAAACAAAATTTGCATAAAAATTTTACTTTTCTTTTGCTAAATGGCTGTCTTTAAATTTGGTTCTGACGTAATTTACAAATTAACTTACGTAATGAACTTCTATATTCGTATAGTTTTCTTCTGGCAAAAAATACAAAGTTGCAGATTTTTGCAGATATGAGCTTGAAACCTATGTTATAGGGTTTTCTGATACGCTGAATCTGACGGTGTGATTTTCATTAAAAAATTTTCACTTTTAGGGGATGTTTCCCCCCTCTTTAAAAAATCAGGTGAGTTTTCTGAGGCTCGTAGCCTTTGATGAGTAATACTAAACTTAATAAAATTCATATATTTAGAATCAGCATTATAAGCCCATTCTTTTGATACATTTATTGACATCAAAGTTCCGTTTTTAAGAGTTTCGCTTACTATTGAGCCGTATCGCTTGTTTTTTTTTATTGTTTTTTTTTATTACGTATATGTTATTACGTATATGGTGGGGTTCTTCCCTGAGTCAATACAATGCTCTTTACTCTAAAAGTTAAAAAAAAAATCTATTCACAAACCTCTCAATTACAAAGGCCGCTTAGTTAGAATAGATAGCTCTTTTGAAAGCACTAAAAAAAACTGTAACGTAAAGAGCGATGTATTGACTCGGGGGAGAGCCCCCTCATATACGTAATAATTTCTGTTCATTTTAAGTTCTAATGTTGCTTCTTACTTTCAGTTGAAAGAACTTGTTTTTTTTTTAATTTAATTTCTGATCGTTTTTTAAATAATGCTTGGAAATCCGGCACCCCCTTCATAGAAATGTCCCTTGGCCCAAAGAAACATCCTCCACGGAAATATTCTCCCAAGTAACCCCCTCCTCCAGCCCCCCCTCCCCCCACCAGAAAATAATTCTTTCTGAAAATGTCTGTATACTTCCCAATAACCAATACAATATGTAAGCAATGGGCAAAGTTCATAACTTGCAGCCCTTCCCCTGGGAACTGTGGGAGATTAAGTCATCGTAAAAGACATATTTATTAGGTTTTATTATATTTATTAGGCTAAACACAATGGCTATCTCAAAATTTTAATTGGGTGACTTTGAGAAAAAAATGAGCGTTGGAGGGGGCCTAGTCGTCCTCCATTTTTTGGTCACTTAAAAAGAGCACTAGAACTTTTAATTTCTGTTCCAATGAGCCCTCTTACGAAATTCTAGGACCACTGGGTCAATACGATAACCCCTGGGGAAAAAAACAAACAAATAAACACGCACCCGTGATCTTTCTTCTGGCAAAAAATGCAAAATTCCATATTTTTGTAGATAGGAGCTTAAAACTTCTGCAGTAGGGTTATCTGATACACTGAATATGATGGTGTGAATTTCATTAAGGTTCTATAATTTTTAGGGGGTCTTTCCCCCTTTTTTCGAAAATGAGCCAAATTTTCTCAGGCACGTAACTTTTGATGGGTAAGATTAAACTTGATGAAACTTATATTTTTGAAATTAGAATTAAAATCTCATTCTTTTGATGTATCTATTGGTACCAAAATTCCGTTTTTTAGAGTTTCGGTTACCATTGAGCCGGGTCACTCCTTACTTACAGTTCGTTACCACGAACTGTTTGATTGGATAATTTTTTAACATGAAATCTCTGAATAAAATATTTTTTGGGGGAGATGGGTTGATTGTGTACTGTATAATACACAAGTGATGTTTGGACAGTGTTGTCAATTTAAAATAGTTTAACGTTATACTATACGAAGAAGTAAAACGAACTTTTTTGTCAAATAAGTAGTTCTTGTATCTTTTAAAAGAGCTTTACGGGGTTTGAGAGACTCGGTTGCTTGATTCCGTGTGGTTTTTTCTTTACTTGGTGCCCATTAAAAACGAAATTTTTGTGTTAAATAAGTAGTTCTTGTATCTTTTTAAAGAGCTTTAAGGGGATTTAGAGACTCGATTGCATGATTCCGTGTTGTTTTTCTTTACTTGGTGCCCATTACAAACAAATTTTTTGTTAAATAAGTAGTTCTTGTATCTTTTAAAAGAGCTTTACGGGGTTTGAGAGACTCGGTTGCCTGATTCCTTGTGGTTTTTCTTTACTTCGTGCCCATTAAAAACTAAATTTTTGTGTTAAATAAGTAGTTCTTGTATCTTTTAAAAGAACTTTGCGGGGATACAGAGACTCTGTTGCCTGATTCCGTGTGGTTTTTCTTTACTTGTTGCCCATTAAAAACATAATTTTTTTGTTTTTTAAGTAGTTTTTGTATCTTTTAAAAGAGCTTTACGGGGTTTGAGAGACTCTGTTGCCTGATTCCCGGTGGTTTTTCTTTACTGGGTGCCCATTAAAAACAAAATTTTTGTGTTAAATAAGTAGTTCTTGTATTTTTTAAAAGAGCTTTACGGGGTTTGAGAGACTTTGTTGCCTGATTCCGTGGGGTTTTTCTTTTCTTCGTGCCCATTAAAAACTAAATTTTTGTGTTAAATAAGTAGTTCTTGTATCTTTTAAAAGAGCTTTACGGAGTTTGAGAGACTCGGTTGCCTGATTCCGTGCAGTTTTTCTTTACTTGGTGCCCATGAAAAACGAAATTGTTGTGTTAAATAAGTAGTTTTTTGTATCTTTTAAAAGAGCTTTACGGGGTTTGAGAGACTCGGTTGCCTGATTCCGTGTGGTTTTTCGTTAATTTTTGATAATTAAAAAAGAAATTTTTTTGTTAAATAATTATTTTTTTTATATTTTAAAATAGCATTTTGGGGTTTGAGAGACTCGGTTGCCTGATTCCGTGTGGTTTTTCTTTACTTGGTGCACATTAAAAACGAAATTTTTTTTTTAAATAATTAGTTATTTTATATTTTAAAAGAGCTTTACGGGGTTTGAGAGAATCGGTTGCCTGATTCCGTGTGGTTTTTCTTTAATTGGTGCCCATTAAAAACGAAATTTTTTTGTTAAATAAGTAGTTCTTGTATCTTTTAAAAGAGCTTTAAGGGGTTTTAGAGACTCGGTTGCCTGATTCCGTGTGTTTTTTTTTTACTTGGTGCCCATTAAGAACGAAATTTTTGAGTTAAATAAGTAGTTATTGTATCTTTTAAAAGAGATTTACGGGGTTGGAGAGACTTGGTCGCCTGATTCCTTGTGGTTTTTTTTTACTTTGTGCCCATTAAAAACGATACATTTTTGTTAAATAAGTGGTGCTTGTATAGTTTAAAAGAGCTTTACGGGGTTTGAGAGATTCGGTTGCCTGATGCCGTGTGGTTTTTCTTTACTTGGTGCCCATTAAAAACGAAATTTTGCCTTAAATAAGTAGTTCTTGTATCTTTTAAAAGAGCTTTACGGGGTTTGAGAGACTCTGTTGCCTGATTCCGTGTGGTTTTTATTTACTTTGTGCCCATTAAAAACGAAATTTTTGTGTTAAATAAGTAGTTCTTGTATCTTTTAAAAGAGCTTTATAGGGTTTGAGAGACTCTGTTGCCTGATTCCGTGTGGTTTTTCTTTACTTGGTGCACATTAAAAACGAAATTTTTGTGTTAAATCAGTAGTTCTTGTATCTTTAAAAAGAGCCTTACGGGGGTTGAGAGACTCGGTTGCCTGATTCCGTGTGGTTTTTCTTTACTTGGTGCCCATTCAAAACGAAATTTTTGTGTTAAATAAGTAGCTCTTGTATCTTTTAAAAGAGCTTTACGGGGTTTGAGAGACTCAGTTTCCTGATTCCATGTTGTTTTTCTTTACTTCGTGAACATTAAAAACTAAATATTTGTGTTAAATAAGTAGTTCTTGTATCTTTTAAAAGAGCTTTACGGGGTTTGAGAGACTTGGTTGCCTGATTCCGTGCAGTTTTTCTTTACTTGGTGCTCATTAAAAACGAAATTTTTTTGTTAAATAAGTAGTTTTTTGTATCTTTTAAAAGAGCTTTACGGGGTTTGAGAGACTCGGTTGCCTGATTCCGTGTGGTTTTTCTGTACTTGGTGCCCATTAAAAACGAAATTTTTGTGTTAAATAAGTAGTTTTTGTATCTTTTAAAAGAGCTTTAAGGGGTTTGAGAGACCCTGTTACCTCATTCCGTGTGGTTTTTCTTTACTTGGTGCTCATTAAAAACGAAAATTTTGTGTTAAATAATTAGTTCTTTTATCTTTTAAAAGAGCTGTTCGGGGTTTGAGAGACTTGGTTGCCTGATTCCGTGTTGTTTTCTTTACTTTGTGCCCATTAAAAAAGAAATTTTTGTTTTAAATAATTAGTTATTTTATCTTTTAAAAGAGCTTTACGGGGTTTGAGAGACTGGGTTGCCTGATTCCGTGTGTTTTTTCTTTACTTGGTGCCCATTAAGAACGAAATTTTTGTGGTAAATAAGTAGTTCTTGTATCTTTTAAAAGAGCTTTACGGGGTTTGAGAGACTCGGTTGCCTGATTCCGTGTGGTTTTTCTTTACTTGCTGCCCATTAAAAACGAAATTTTTGTGTTAAATAAGTAGTTCTTGTATCTTTTAAAAGAGCTTTACGGGGTTTGAGAGATTCGGTTGCCTGATTCTGTGGGGTTTTTCTTTCCTTGGTGCCCATTAAAAATCGAAATTTTTGTTTTAAATAAGTAGTTCTTGTATCTTTTAGAAGAGCTTTACTGGGTTTGAGAGACTCTGTTGCCTGATTCCGTGTGGTTTTTCTTTACTTGGTGCCCATTAAAAACGAAATTTTTGTGTTAAATAATTAGTTTTTGTATCTTTTAAAAGAGCATTAAGGGGTTTGAGAGACTCGGTTGCCTGATTCCGTGTGGCTTTTCTTTACTTGGTTACCATTAAAAACGAAATTTTTGTGTTAAATAAGTAGTTCTTGTATCTTTTAAAGGAGCTTTACGGGTTTTGAGAGACTTTGTTGCCTTATTCCGTGTTGTTTTTCTTTACTTGCTGCCCATTAAAAACGAAATTTTTGTCTTAAATAAGTAGTTTTTGTATCTTTTAAAAGAGCTTTACGGGGTTTGAGATACTCTGTTGCCTGATTCCCTGTTGTTTTTCTTTACTTGGTGTCCATTAAAAACGAAATTTTTGTGTTAAATAAGTAGTTCTTGTATCTTTTAAAAGAGCTTTACGGGGTTTGAGAGACTCCGTTGCCTGATTCCCTGTGGTTTTTCTTTACAACGTGCCCATTAAAAACGAAATTTTTGTGTTAAATAAGTAGTTTTTGTATCTTTTAAAAAGCTTTAAGGGGTTTGAGAGATTCTGTTGTCTGATTCCGTGTGGTTTTTATTTTCTTGGTGCCCATTAAAAACGAAATTTTTGTGTTAAATAAGTAGTTCTTGTATCTTTTAAAAGAGCTTTACGGGGTTTGAGAGACTCGGTTGCCTGATTTCGTGTGGTTTTTGTTTACTTGGTGCCCATTAAAAACGAAATTTTTGTGTTAAATAAGTAGTTCTTGTATCTTTTAAAATCTCATTAGTTTATAAGAAGGATCGTGAAAATCTCAAGGTTTTGTGTACCAAGAATGGACCGGAAACAACTTCAACCGTGCCCAGCCCCTCGCGATCAGAAATTAAATTATAAAAAAGTTTCTTCAACTGAAAGTAAGGAGCAACATCAAAACTTAAACGGTCAGAAATAGAGGCTGTTTCCAAAGATTTAGGATTCATTAACTTTAATGTTGCAAGTCAAAAGCTATGAGCTTGAGAAAATTGCCTGATTATCGAAAAATGGAGAAACACCCTCCAAAAGTCGACAGGAATGTGATTGTCTTGAGGGGGAAATTTTCCATGGAAGAGGGGGAGGGTATTTTTACGTGAAAACAACTTCAACCGTGCCCAGCTCCTCGCGATCAGAAATTAAATTATAATAAAGTTTCTTCAACTGAAAGTAAGGTGTAACATCAAAACTTTAACGGGGCAGAAATAGAGGCTGTTTCCAAAGATTTAGAGATTCATTCACTTTAGTGTTGCCAGTCAAAAGCTATGAGTTTGAGAAAATTGCCTGATTATCGAAAAATGAAAAAACACCCTCCAAAAGTCGACAGGAATGTGGTTGTCGTGAGGGGGGACTTTTGCAAGAAAGAGGGGGAGGGTATTTTTACGTGAAAAGAACTTCAACCATGCCCAGCCCCCCAAATTTTTAACTTGAAATAGCTGAAGTGTTTCGGGGGGGGATGGGTATTAGTCTCTCATAGGCGTGTGTTGTCTGAAACCTATAAAAATAAACTATTTCCGTAAAATCTGAGCTAATAAGGGTTTTGACCGTAAACTCTAGTTTTTTTGGTAAGAAAAGTATGGAAAATACAATTCTCTGGTACAGGTGTGAAACTTAAGTCTATTTTTGGATTGAAAAAATTAAGCTATACCCGTAAAATCTGAACTAATAATTCAATATTTTTTTTTTCATAAAAACAAACTTTTTTTTTTAACTTCGAAATTTTTCAACTTTATCTATTTTTTTCTTTTTGTACATATCTTAAAATT
This sequence comes from Artemia sp. Qi Xiang Cuo, assembly GCF_049724085.1. Taxonomy (NCBI): domain Eukaryota; kingdom Metazoa; phylum Arthropoda; class Branchiopoda; order Anostraca; family Artemiidae; genus Artemia; species Artemia sp. Qi Xiang Cuo. Next base: position 627,898 of record NC_142795.1, on the reverse strand, counting down.
TCAAAATATGCTTATGGTTCTAACAATTGTGCTCTATGATTGGTCAGAGACATGATGTGGCTTTCCCACTGGTATTCTATGACCAGTTATCGACACTACCTAGTCTATTGCATGTATAAAATCAGTTTTTTTACGCAGTGGAACGATAAACACATAAGTCATATCTTTTAAAAAAAGTGAAGATGGAACATTTTAATAGAGTGTGTTCACATAACAAGGTTATTGTAGCATTGAATGCAAGTGGTAGCATTGAATGCAAGTGGGGAGGATGCCCCCCTCCGGCGCGCCGGAGGGGGGCATTAAATAGTGGAATTTATGCTGATACACACACACACACAGATGACACACAAATAGCGAGGAAACATGCACAGAGACGACACACACACAGAGACGACACACACATAGTGAGGACACATGCACAGAGACGACACAGACACAGAGACGACACACACACACACACACAGACGACACACACATAGCGACGACACGTGCACAGAGAGGACACACACACACAGAGACGACGCACACGCAAAGTGACGACTTACACACTAAAGTTAATGAATCCTAAATCTTTGGAAACAGCCTCTATTTCTGTCCGTTTAAGTTTTGATGTTGTTCCTTACTTTCAGTTGAAGAAACTTTTTTATAATTTAATTTCTGATTGCGGGCCACGGTTGAAGTTGTTTTCAAGTAAAAATACCCTCCACCTCTTCCAGGGAAAATTCCCCCTCAAGACAATCCCATTCCTGTCGACTTTTGGAGGGTGTTTCCCCATTTTTCGATAATCAGGCAATTTTCACAAGCTCATAGCTTTTGACTGACAACACTAAAGTTAATAAATTCTAAATCTTTGGAAACAGCCTCTATTTCTGACCGTCTAAGTTTTTATGTTGCTCCTTACTTTCAGTTGAAAAAACTTTTTGTATAATTTAGTTTCTGATTGCGGACCAGTGTTGAAGTTATGTTTTAGTGTATAAATACCCTTCCCCTCTTCCTTGAAAAATTCCCCCCTCAAGACAATACCATTCCTGTCGACTTTTGGAGGGTGTTTCTTCATTTTTCGATAATCAGGCAATTTTCTCAAACTCATAGCTTTTGACTGGCAACACTAAAGTGAATGAATCCTAAATCTTTGGAAACAGCCTCTATTTCTGCCCCGTTAAAGTTTTGATGTTGCTCCTTACTTTCAGTTGAAGAAACTTTTTTATAATTTAATTTCTGATTGCGGGCCACGGTTGAAGTTGTTTTCAAGTAAAAATACCCTCCACCTCTTCCAGGGAAATTTCCCCCTCAAGACAATCCCATTCCTGTCGACTTTGGGAGGGTGTTTCCCCATTTTTCGATAATCAGGCAATTTTCTCAAGCTCATAGCTGTAGACTGACAACACTAAAGCTACAGAATTCTAAATCTATGGAAACAGCCTCTATTTCTGACCGTTTAAGTTTTGATGTTGCTCCTTACTTTCAGTTGAAGAAACTTTTTTTATAATTTAATTTCTGATTGCGGGCCATTGTTGAAGTTGTTTTCATGTAAAAATACCCTTCCCCTCTTCCTTGGAAAATTCCCCCCTCAAGACAATACCATTCCTGTCGACTTTTGGAGGGTGTTTCCCCATTTTTCGATAATCAGGCAATTTTCTCAAGCTAATAGCTTTTGGCTGGCAACACTAAAGTTAATGAATCCTAAATCTTTGGAAACAACCTCTATTTCCACCCATTTAAGTTTTGATGTTGATCCTTACTTTCAGTTGAAGAAACTTTTTTATAATTTAATTTCTGATTGTGAGCCACGGTTGAAGTTGTTTTCATGTAAAAATACCCTTCCCCTCTTCCATGGAAAATTCCCCTCCCCCCTCAAGACAATACCATTCCTGTCGACTTTTGGAAGGTATTTCCCCATTTTTCGATAATCAGGCAATTTTCTCAATCTCATAGCTTTTGACTGACAACACTAAAGTTAATGAATTCTAAATCTTTGGAAACAGCCTCTATTTCTGCCCGTTTAAGTTTAGATAAAAAAAAATAGCGCAAGCCATGCTGAATGTGCTTTCAAAAACCCATCTGGTCAAAAACATGTTTGTTATCGTTAATCATTTCCAAAGATGTAAGAAAATTATGGAAAATACAATTCTCTGGTTCAAATCTGAAACTTTAGTCTATTTTCAGATCGAAAAATAAAACTATTTCTATAAAATCTGAGCTAATAAGGGTTTTTGGCCGTAAACTCTAGTTTTTTGTAAGAAAATTATGGAAAATACAATTCTCTGGTTAAAATCTGAAACTTTAGTCTATTTTCAGATCGAAAAATAAAACTATTTCTATAAAAACTGAGCTAAAAAGGGTTTTTGACCGTAAACTCTAGTTTTTTTGTAAGAAAATTATGGAAAATACAATTCTCTGGTTCAAATCTGAAACTTTAGTCTATTTTTGGCTCGAAAAACAGTCTGCTTGAAAAACGAACGTTCGATATGCTAGCTTACTCTAAAAATAATGAACGCATAACAATGTAATGCATAATATATTTTTAATGAAATAATGTCATGTAGAATATTAATACAAAAAATATATATTATTATACATTATTAATATCAATGATCAACTTTGGACATTTTGAATCTGTTCCATAAAATGGTTCACCATGTTCTCTCTTGATACTATATCTATTGTCTTCGCTTAGTTCGTAATCAGTAGAATAATCATTATTCCATTTTGAATCATACACAATTTTTACTGGTGTGTCATCGACAGGCTCAATATGTTTTTCATCTTTGGTATTATTTGATTCATTGACTGTTTGATCAATGCCAGTAACGTTTGCTGGTGCTTTGTTTTTCATCGTTTCATCTTTATATACCGTAGTGATATTTTCTGACAAGGCCATTTTTATTTTTCTGACAATTTCACTGTCTATTAACAGATTATTTTTACACAGGTAACAGATATGGTTTACGATATTAGTAGCAGAGTAGGCCTTTCTTTTATTAGCCTTCCGTTGAATGCTAATACCCGAAAGCTGATGATTGGACGTATCCGTAGGTAATGTGTTACCTGCAGCAGTAGCAAGGAGTTGTCCTCTATCATCAACAATTATTTTTATGTTAGCATTCTCTTTGAGCGTAATCATCTCTGGAAATGATAATTTCGCATATCCAGCATTTGTATAATAGAAATTCTTGGGTGCTCCAAAGAAATCTAATTTCTCACTGTCATGACAACGCACGCATACGTTTCCGATAGTGCTACCACTTTTACTTGTTTCATAGTTTAAATACTTCTCCTTGTCGGCATTCAATGCTACAATAACCTTGTTATGTGAACACACTCTATTAAAATGTTCCATCTTCACTTTTTTTTTAAAGATATGACTTATGTGTTTATCGTTCCACTGCGTAGAAAATACTGATTTAATACATGCAATAGACTAAGTAGTGTCGATAACCGGTCATAGAATACCAGTGGGAAAGCCACATCATGTCTCTGACCAATCATAGAGCACAATTGTTAGAACCGTAAGCATATTTTGAAATTCTAAGATATGTACAAAAAGAAAAAAATAAATAAAGTTGAAAAATTTCGAAGTTTAAAAAAAAAAAGTTTGTTTTTATGAAAAAAAAATATTGAATTAATAGTTAAGATTTTACGGATATAGTTTTATTTTTTCAATCCAAAAATAGACTTAAGTTTCACACCTGTACCAGAGAATTGTATTCTCCATAATTTTCTTACAAGAAAAAACTAGAGTTTACGGTCAAAACCCTTATTAGCTCAGATTTTACGGAAATAGTTTATTTTTATAGGTTTCAGACAACACACGCCTATGAGAGACTAATACCCATCCCCCCAAAAACACTTTTCAGCCATTTCATGTTAAAAATGCGGGGGCTGGGCACGGTTGAAGTTGTTTTCACGTAAAAATACCCTCCCCCTCTTTCTGGGAAAATTCCCCCTCAAGACAATCTCATTCCTGTCGACTTTTGGAGGGTGTTTCTTCATTTTTCGATAATCAGGCAATTTTCTCAAACTCATAGCTTTTGACTGGCAACACTAAAGTTAATGAATCCTAAACCTTTGGAAAAAGCCTCTATTTCTGCCCCGTTTAAGTTTTGATGTTGCTCCTTACTTTCAGTTGAAGAAACTTTTTAAAATTTAATTTCTGATCGCGGGGAGCTGGGCACGGTTGAAGTTGTTTTCACGTAAAAATACCCTCCCCCTCGTCCATGGAAAATTCCCCCCTCAAGACAATCTCATTCCTGTCGACTTTTGGAGGGTGTTTCTCCATTTTTCGATAATCAGGCAATTTTCTCAAGCTCATAGCTTTTGACTGGCAACAGTAAAGTTAATGAATCCTAAATCTTTGGAAACAGCCTCTATTTCTGCCCGTTTAAGTTTTGATGTTGCTCCTTTCTTTCAGTTGAAGAAACTTTTTTATAATTTAATTTCTGATCGCGGAGGGCTGGGCACGGTTGAAGTTTTTTCCGGTCCATTCTTGGTACACAAAACCTTGGAATTTTCACGATCTGTCTTACAAACTAATGAGCTTTTAAAAGATACATGAACTACTTATTTAACATAAAAATTTCGTTTTTAATGGGCACCAAGTAAAAAAAAAACCACACGGAATCAGGCAACAGAGTCTCTCAAACCCCGTAAAGCTCTTTTAAAAGATACAAAAACTACTTATTCAAAACAAAAATTTCGATTTTAATGGGCACCAAGTAAAGAAAAACCACACGGAATCAGCCAACGGAATCTCTCAAACCCCTTAAAGCTCTTTTAAAAGATACAAAAACTACTTATTTAACACAAAAATTTCTTTTTTAATGGGCACCTAGTAAAGAAAAACCACACGGAATCAGGCAACAGAGTCTCTCAAACCCCATAAAGCTCTTTTAAAAGATACACAAACTACTTATTTAACCCGAAAATTTCGTTTTTAATGGGCACCAAGTAAAGAAAAACCACACGAAATCAGGCAACAGAGTCTCTCAAACCCCGTAAAGCTCTTTTAAAAGATACAAGAACTACTTATTTAACACAGAATTTTTTTTTTAATGGGCACCAAGCAAAGAAAAACCACAGGGAATCAGGCAACCGAGTCTCTCAAACCCCGTAAAGCTCTTTTAAAAGATACAAGAACTACTTATTTAACACAAAAATTTCGTTTTTAATGGTTACCAAGTAAAGAAAACCACACGGAATCAGGCAACCGAGTCTCTCAAACCCCGTAAAGCTCTTTTAAAAGATAAAAGAACTACTTATTTAACACAAAAATTTCGTTTTTAATGGGCACCAAGTAAACAAAAACCACATGGAATCAGTCAACCGAGTCTTTCCAACCCCGTAAAGCTCTTTTAAAAGATACAAGAACTACTTATTTAACACAAAAATTTCGTTTTTAATGGGCACCAAGTAAAGAAAAACCACACGGCATCAGGCAACCGAGTCTCTCAAACCCCGTAAAGCTCTTTTAAAAGATACAACAACTACTTATTTAACAAAAAAATTTCGTTTTTAATGGGCACCAAGTAAAGAAAAACCACACGGAATCAGGCAACCGAGTCTCTCAAACCCCTTAAAGCTCCATTAAAAGATACAACAACTACTTATTTAACACAAAAATTTCGTTTTTAATGGGCACCAATTAAAGAAAAACCACACGTAATCAGGCAACCGACTCTCACAAACCCCTTAAAGCTATTTTAAAATATAAAAAAAACTACTTATTAAACAAAAAAATTTCGGTTTTAATGGGCACCAAGAAAATAAAAACCACACGGAATCAGGCAACCGAGTCTCTCAAACCCCGTAAAGCTCTTTTAAAAGATACAAGAACTACTTATTTAACATAAAAATTTCGTTTTTAATGGGCACCAAGTAAAGAAAAACCACACGAAATCAGGCAACCGAGTCTCTCAAACCCCGTAGAGCTCTTTTAAAAGATACAAGAACTACTTATTTAACACAAAAATTTCGTTTTTAGTGGGCACCAAGTAAAGAAAAACCACACGGAGTCAGGCAACCGAGTCTCTCAAACCCCGTAAAGCCCTTTTAAAAGATACATGAACTACTTATTTAACACAAAAATTTTGTTTTTAATGGGCACCAAGTAAAGACAAACCACACGGAATCAGGCAACCGAGTCTCTCAAACCCCGTAAAGCTCTTTTAAAAGATACAAGAACTACTTATTTAATAAAAAAGATCGTTTTACTTCTTCGCATAGTATAACGTTAAACTATTTTAAATTGACAACACTGTCCAAACATCACTTATGTATTATACGGAACCCATCAAAGAAGTAAATCTATCTATTATTACAATTTCTTTCTTGTCATCTACACCCCTCTTAGTATCAACTTCTTTGCATTGTACAACGTTAGACTATTTTAAATTGACAACACTATCAAAAAAACACTTGTGTATTATACTGTACACAGTCATCCCATCTCTCCCAAAAAATATTTTATTCAGAGATTTAATGTTAAAAAATTATCCAATCACTAATTAGAATCAATAACAATCCTATTATTCAAAACATTAATTAATATCGTTTATAGTTTTCCCTTTTTGCAAAAATGTCAATCAAAACGATTCCTAAATACGCAATTTGACAATCTCTAGTTTTCGATTTAAAAAAAAAACAGCGGGGAATCCCCGCTCGTATTTGCTAATCACTTTAACCCTTTTTCTCCATCGTCAAGTACATGCTCTGGAAAGACACCAAGGAACATAAAGGCCCAGAATAGCATGGGAGGGAACATAATCCACCCAAAGCCATAAGTACGTACATGCTCTGGAAATGTTTTTCATATACGTCTCTGCAAATATCATGGTAATTCCTAGGGGCGCGAGCAAATAGCATGGGAATTCCTACGGGCGTGAGCAAAGTATAAGTTAGCACTCTACTATCCATAAGTGAACAAATAAGTGGGAGGAGCTTTTTGTTCGCACCGAGAACGAAGACCAAAAATGATCTGCGATAAACTTACTGGATAATTCTATAAACTGTGGGCTACATACTCAATTTAGACTCCCAAATCAATATTCCTGTCTTTTATACTGTCTTTATACTAGAGCTTTTCAGTAAAGCGCTAGTTTTCTATAATCCTAGAAACATAGGGAAATCTAATTAGTTGGTTTATTTGTACTATTTTTATTTAAATATATTAGATAGGCCGCGAAGTAATAATTTTTGTTCGTTTTAAGTTTCAACTTCGGTCTTTACTTCCCTCGGAAAAACTTTGTTTTTTTAAGTTAATCTTTGTTCGTTTTTTATTCAAATTTAATGTAGAAACACGCTGCCATGATCTTTTTTATTTATACGGAAGAATGTATTGTAGCGATAAAAGGTTTATTATTCGTGGCGATAGAAATTTCTCCGGTAGTGCCGCTTATAGCGCTGGAGATTCTGGCGCCGCTCTCAATTAATGGGAGAGGATCGAATATGTAGACATATAATTGCGGCCTCTTCTTTCTTGAGCTATCTGGAGATCAGATTCCTTTGGGAGCATTTACCTTGGAGACATACGAACTAATTACCTATCGTTAGACTAGGCTCAGCCATATAAATGAAATAAACACAGATAAGAAAGACAATAGATCTATTGAACTTACTTGCTTAGTTGTACAGCAACGGGTCACTTCAATGACAATAACAGTGACCAAAATAATTTCGTGCTAATCGTTTCAGGTCTGACTTCATATTCAAATTAAAAGGCACATTTACCCCACTCCCAAACGCAGTTATTTTGTCCTGCGCTGTAAGGACTGCCCGCCATTGGCCCAAGAGGACCAAGGATGTAAATCTTTCGTCCAATGAATTCTTTAAGATTTTTCAGATGATTCAGGCGTTCACACGATTTTTTTGCCGTTTAAACTTCCTTAGAAATATCATACGTAGCATTTTTCTTGCTACTAATTATGTTAGTGAAATTCAAACGACTATGTCATTGTTTGACTGAAGATAGAACACAGTTTCACTTTTTGGTGATAAAAAATTTGGACTCTTGGAAGCGGTATTTGAACTCAATTAGGGGACGTTTAATTTCTGCCGAAATCATCTTTAGAAGGAAAGAATCTTATATTTTAAATATATGGTATTCTATTGCTGGTACACATCACCCTACCCATCAAATAATGACGTCCCGTCATTAGTAACTGCTCATTAAGAGTGCTTAAAATTTTTCAATAACCTTTCTTATTTTATTTTAGATCCCTATCTAAAATTTATCTCCCAGACTAAGATAAATTTTGGTTCTAGGTTAGCTACTATATTAAAGATTTTTTTTTCTATATCTAACACTGATTACTTTTACATTTCCAATAAGGTTGGGACTATTCTACTTTTACATTAGTTTTTTTTTTATTTTGCTGTCTATATGACGTACTATATACTATCTACACAACGTTAAATGAATAACATGATAATATTACACCTAATTCTACACCTAATTCTATTTATAACATACAATATTTGGTTCATCATATTCACTGATGACATTAAAACACTTTCACTATTGGGATTTTTGAATTGTCAAAGTTATTAGGAAGTAACACGTGTAACTTCACATCTATTCATCACCTTTCGTGTCCTTAGTGTACTACACCCTTCTGTTGTAAATTACTGTCCTTCACTCCTTTTGTCCTGGCATAAATTTTGAAGCACTTACGTTATGGTTTCTTCATGGAACTGTTCGAGTCTAGTTGTCTTTACACGGTAAGTTTTCCCTAATAGTCAACTGGGAAATGACCGTTAAATATCGTTCTAATAGTCAACTGGGAAATGATTCTTCCCACTACAGGTGTTGATGTTTTTCTTCTCAGCATATCATTTTTAGGATTTTTGAGGCACATAGAGAATGTATTCTCGCGTAAAATTGTTCATTTGTGCCTTTTGAAACGGGTTGTCGTCATATTATAGTGACTGTCTTAATATATTGTCTTTAAATTCAACTTCAAACATCTTCAAATATCGTTTGACTTCTAACATCGTTTATCTTGTACTGCTCGATGGGGTTCTCAGAATTAAACTTCAAATTGTCTTCAATTTCTGCTTCAAATATCTTCAAATGTCTTTAAGTGTCATTTAACTTCAAATATCGTTTATCGTGTGCTGATCGATGGAGTTCTCAGAATTAAACTTCAAATTGTCTTTAATTTCGTCTTCAAATATCTTCAAATGTCTTTAAGTGTCATTTAACTTTAAATATCGTTTAATATCGTTTAGCTTCAAATATCATCACTATACTGTCAAATTATTCTGGGGTCCATAGTGAGTATCAACAGCGATATCCTATTTCACTAATTATGTTAGTGAAATTCGAACGACTACGTCGTTGTTTGACTGAAGATAGAACGCAGTTTCTCTTTTTGCTGATTAAAAATTTAGACTCTTGGAAGCGGTATTTGAACTCAATTAGGGGACGTTTAATTTCTGCCCGAATCATCTTTAGAAGGAAAGAATCTTATATTTTAAATATATGGTATTCTACTGCTGGTGTAGTATGTTCGTTTTAAGTTTTAATGTCACTGTTTAGCTTCAGTTGAAAACTTACTTTTAATATAATTTCTAATTATCACCGATCTAGGAGAGATAAGGCACTTTGAAAATACTGCAAACAACCTTGACAGCTACGAAAAACTTTCATTCTATAACATAAAGCTCATTATCCAAACTTTGCAAAACAATACATGTTTTTCAGAAAAATTTGGTGTTTCATTAGCAAAAAGCTGTTTTTACTCGGTCGACTTCGCCTGAAAAAGCCATAATGAAGACAGGGCTTTCTAAATCACCTACTGACTACCAGAAACTAGAAGGCCATCGTAACAAAAGAGAGCTGTTTAAAGGCTCATTTAAAAGCTTATATTTAAACCTAATCGCTTTTTATAATTTTGACTTAATAGCACATTCCCATAAAGTGCGCTTTCGGTTGTTTCCCACATTTTTGTAAATGAAAAAAGTGGTTTTTCCAATGAAATTACCAAAAAATAGTGTTTTTAAAAACCTATGCAGGAGCAAAAACTAAGGGGACAAGGACGTCCCATCCCCTCAATTACCGCCGTTAGAACTAGCGCACAGGCTCCAGGTACCAACCCAAGGCCGTGTCAGTTTTCCCCCCAACCCCAGTTCACCCCCCCCTCCCCAGATGAAATATAGTTTCTGAAAAAATCTTGCCAAAATTAACATAAGCCTGCATAATTCAGAGAAATGGGCCAGTTTTCTTTAGTAATTCTTTGTGTTTATGGTGCTATAAGGCTAATTATTTATTCCTCACTGACATTTTCACTGGATCAGGGAAGGTTTGATCCACCTTTCCCCCTCCCTCCCCCCAGGGTTTCGACGAAATTACGCCTCTGTTTTAGTCAACACCCCAAGGGTCCCCGATCCCCAAACTCGAAGGGCGCCCCCTCCCATCCAACTTTTTGGCTCCCTCCCCCCATTTGTTTTTTTGAATTTTTTTGAAGTTTTTTTTTAACTTTTTTTTTTTTTTGGCAATTGACATTTTTTCTGATAACAAGTACCGTTCATTGCGATCGTAGATTTCAAATGTGAAACTTAAGTCCAGTTTTGGATCGAAAAATAAACTATTTCTGTAAAATCTAAGCTAATAAGGGTTTTTGACCGTAAACTCTAGTTTCTTGTAAGAAAATTATGGAAAATACAATTCTCTGGTTCAAATGTGAAACTTAAGTACATTTTTTGATCGAAAAATAAAACTATTTCCGTAAAATCTGAGCTAATAAGGGTTTTTGATCGTAAACTCTAGTTTCTTGTAATATGGAAAATATAATTCTCTAGTTCAAATGTGAAACTTAAGTCCATTTTTGGATCGAAGAATAAAACTATTTCAGTAAAATCTGAGCTAATAAGGGTTTTTGACCGTAAACTCTAGTTTTTTGTAAGAAAATTATGGAAAATACCATTCTCTGATTCAAATGTGAAACTTCAGTCCATTTTTGGATCGAAAAATAAAATTATTTCTGTAAAATCTGAGCTAATAAGGGTTTTTGACCGTAAACTCTAGTTTTTTGTAAGAAAATTATGGAAAATACAATTCGTTGGCTGATAGGTGAAACTTAAGTCCAGTTTTGGATCGAAAAATAAACTATTTCTGTAAAATCTGAGCTAATAAGAGTTTTTGACCGTAAACTCTAGTTTTTTGTAAGAAAATTATGGAAAATACAAGTCCCTGGTTCAAACGTGAAACTTAGGTCCAATTTTGGATCGAACAAAAAAACTATTTCCGTAAAATCTGAGCTAATAAGGTTTTTTGACCATAAACTCTAGTTTTTTGTAAGAAAATTATGGAAAATACAATTCCCTGGTTCAAATGCGAAACTTAGGTATATTTTTGGATCAAAAAATAAAACAATTTCCTTAAACTCTGATCTAATAAGAGTTTTTGACAGTAAACTCTAGTTTTTCGTAAAAAAAATTATGTAAAATAAAATTATCTTGTTTAAATGTGAAACTTCAGTCCATTTATGGATAGAAAAACTAAACTATTTCCGTAAAATCTGAGCTAATAAGGGTTTTTGACCATAAACTCTTGTTTTTTTGTAAGAAAATTATGGAAAATATAATTCTCTGGTTCAAATTTGAAACTTAAGTCCATTTTTGGATCGACAAATAAATTCGTTTTATATAATCTGGTATGATAAAGGTTTTTTACATTAAACACTAGTTTTTTGGTAAGAAAATTATGGAAAATACAATTCTCTGGTTCAAATGTGAAACTTAAGGCCATTTTTGGATCGAAAAATAACTATTTCTGTAAAGTCTGAGCTAATAATGGTTTTTGACCGTAAACTCTAGTTTTGTGTAAGAAAATTATGGAAAATACAATTCACTGGTTCAAATGTGAAACTTAAGTCAATTTTGGACCGAAAAATAAAACTATTTCCGTAAAATCTGAGCTAATAAGGGTTTTTGACCGTTAACTCTAGTTTTTTGTAAGAAAATTATGGAAAATACAATTCGTTGGCTCATAGGTGAAACTTAAGTCCAGTTTTTGATACACATAATGATTAGGACTGATAGTTCCAATTCAACATTTTTTTCATAAAAACAAACTATTTTTTTTTACTTCGAAATTATTCAACTTTATTTATTTTTTTATTTTTTTATTTTTTTTTACGTATCTTAAAATGACAAAATTTGCTAACGGCTCTACCAATTGTACTCTATGATTGGTCAGAGACACGATGTGGCTTTCCCGCTGGTATTCTATGTCCGGTTATCGACACTACCTAGTCTATTGCATGTATTAAATCAGTATTTTTTACGCAGTGGAACGATAAACACATAAGTCATATCGTTAAAAAAAGTGAAGATGGAGCATTTTAAAGAAGTGTGTTCACATGACAATGTTATTGTAGCATTGAATGCCGACAAGGAGAAGTATTTAAACTATGAAACAAGTACAAGTGGTAGCACTATTGGAAATGTATGCATGTATTGTCATGACAGTAAGGAATTAAATTTCTTTGGAGTACCGAAAAAATTCAAATCTTTTGTTAGTGGATATGCGGGATTGAGATCTCCAGAGATGATTGCACTCAAAGAGAGTACCAACATAAAAATAATTGTTGATGATAGAAGACATCTCCTTGCTACTGTTGCTGGTAACGCACTACCTTCTGATACATACTATAGTTAGCTTTTGGGTACAAGCATAAAACGGAAGGTCAAAAAAAGAAAGGCTTACTTTTTTGCCAATATCATAAGTCACATCCAGTCTACATTCCGGTACCGTTACATGTTTGAGAATAATAGGATTACAGACAGGGAAATTGGACGAAAAATTAAAAGGGTACCGACTGAAAAAATTGCTAAGGAATATAAAGATGAAACGATGAAAAACAAAGCACCAGCAAACGTTACTGTCATTGATCAAACAGTCAATGAACCAAATAATACCAAAGACGAAAAGCATATTGAGCCTGTTGATGACACACCAGTAAAAATTGTGTATGAATCAAAATGGTATAATGATTATTCTACTGATTACTAACTAAGAGGAGGCAATAGCTAAAATATCACGATAAAACACGGTGAAATATACTATCGAACAGATTCAAATTTTTCAAAGTTGATCATTGACATTAATAATGTATCATAATATATTTTTGTATTAATATTCTATATAGCATTATTTCATAAAAATATATTATACATTACATTGTTATGTGTTCATTATTCTTAGAATAAGCTAGCATATCAAACTTTTAGAATGTCTATTAAAACATCGGATATGTAAGAAAAGGAATTTGCATACATCTATTATCAGACACATGGGATAACATTGACAAAATCTAGGTATCAGAATGAATAAATTCCTTATCAAAATCCGTAGTTGGATATTTCATTATGTCATTATGAAAAAACTGTAAGAAAATAAGTAAGTAAATAAGTAAGTAACAAACTCATTCTTGAATTCACCTCTTGGATACACAACACAGAAATTTTATTCAGGAAATTATGAAAAAAAATTGAACAAATTCTTTATTAACATTCATTATCGATTGAAGTCGCTTCCTAGACAGACAATACAGCAACTTCACAAAATCTAAGTATAGGGGTGATTAAATTCTATATCAACATCCATTTCTCGGATAAATAGAAAAAAGTTGACAAAATCTAAGTGTTAGAGTAAATAAATTTTTTTATCAACATCTTTTGTCAGATACATCGGATAAAATTGACAGAATCTAAGTATCAGAGTGACTAAACTTTTTTTTATCAACATCCTTTGTCAGATACATTAAATAAAATTGACAAAATCTAAATTTCAGAATGAATAAATGCTTTAACAACATCATTTATCGGATATGTTGGATGAACTTGATAAATTCTAAGTATCAGAGTGACTAAATTCTATATCAACATCCTTTTCTCGGATACATAGGATAAAAAATCGGATAAAATTGACAAAATCTAAGTATCAGATTGATTAAATTCTACATCAACATCCCTTTCTCGGGTACATGGGATAAAATTGACAAAATCTAAGTATCAGAGTGAATAATTTATTTCTTATCAACATCTCTTATTATTTACAACAATTATACTTAACAAAATCTTAATATCTGAGTGAATAAATGCTTTTTCAGCATCCTTTGTCGGATATGTTGATTAAAATAGACAAAATTTATATATCAGAATGAATAAATCCTTTGAGAACATCCTTTGTCGGTTATGTTGGATAAAATTGACAGAATCTAAGCATCAGAATTATTAAATTCTATATCAACATCCCTTTCTCGGATACATGGGATAAAATTGACAAAATCTAAGTATCAGAGTGAATAAATTCATTATCAACATGCTTTGTCGGATATGACGGATAAAACTGACAGAATCGAAGTATAAGATGATTAAATTCCATATCAAGATCCCTTTCTCGGATACATTGGGTAAAATTAACAAAATCTAAGTATCAGAGTGAATAAATGCTTTATCAACATCCTTGAAATACATTATCAACATCATTTGTCGGCTATATTGGATAAAATTGACAAAATCTAACCATCAGATTGATTAAATTCTATATCAACATCCCTTTCTCGAATACCTGGGATAAAGTTGACAAAATCTAAGTATCAGAGTTATTAAATTCTATATCAAAATCCCTTTCTCAGATACATGGGATAAAATTTACACAATCTAAGTATTAGAGTGAATAAATGCTTTGTCAATATCCCTTAAATGCATTATCAACATCAGATATCAGACACATCGGATAAAATTGACAAAATCTAAGTACCAGAAAGAATAAATTCGTTTTCAAAGTTTTTATCGGATACATCAGATAACAGTCATAAAATCCAACTTCTATTCATTTTGACTTCATGCGTCCTTACGTTGAATTTAGGTTAGACCGGTTATAGATGGCACTACACCCGCTCAGACACACAGTCATAGTGAGAGAGATATTCAAAAAGTTGAGTTAATTTAAGTTCACTTAGAGTGGCCAGACATGCATTGGAATAAGCAAACACCCGCCCAGACACAGGCAAAAAGAGTGAGAGAGATAAAAACACATAGAAATACGTAGATTTAGACACAAAAACCGAGAAAGACATGGAGTGTGCCCTGCGACGGGGTACACATAGTGAGAGAGACATGCAAAGTCGACATAGCTTTATTTATTTTTTAAGGTTAATTTAGACTGGGTTACGTGCGCGCACGTAACCCAATCTAAATAAAAAGACATACAAATACTTAGATTTAGACACAAAAACCGAGAAAGACATGGAGTGTACACCGCGACGGCGCATACATAGTCAGAGAAACATGCAAAGTCGACATAGCTTTATTTCAGTTTTTAAGGATAATTTAGATTGGGTTACGTGCGCGCACGTAACCTAGTCTAAGTTAACCTTAAAAATGAAATTAAGTTATGTCGACTGTGAATGTCTCTCTCACTATGTTTGTGCCGTCGCGGTGTACACTCCATGTCTTTCTCGGTTTTTGTGTCTAAATCTAACTATTTGTATGTGTTTTTATCTCTCTCACTCTTTTTGTCTGTGTGTCTGGGCGGGTGTTTGCATATTCCAATGCATGCCTGGCCACTCTAAGTGAACTTAAATTAACTCAACTTTTTGAATATCTCTCTCACTATGACTGTGTGTCTGAGCGGGTGTAGTGCCATCTATAACCGGTCTAACCTAAATTCAGTGTAAGGACGCATGAAGTCAAAATGAATAGAACTTGGATTTTATGACTGTTATGTGATTTATTTGATTAAAACTTTGTAAACAAGTTTATTTTTTCTTGTACTTAAATTTTATATATTTTATCCAATGTGTCTGACATTTAATTTTGATACTGCATTTAAAGGGTACTCATAGAGCATGTATTTACTTTAATACTTAGATTGTGTCAATTTTATCCCATGTATCTGAGAAATGGATTTTGATATAGAATTTAATCAATCTGATAGTTAGGTTTTTTTCAATTTTATCCGATATAGCTGACAAATGATGTTTATAATGTATTTCAAGGATGTTGATAAGGCATTTATTCACTCTGATGTTTAGATTTTGTCAATTTTGTCCCATGTATCCGAGAAAGGGATGTTGATATGGATTTTAATCATCTGATACTTAGATTCTGTCAGTTTTATCCTTCATATCCGACAAAGGATGTTGATAATGAATTTATTCTCTCTGATAGTTAGATTTTTTCAATTTTATCCCATGTATCCGAGAAAGGGATGTTGATATAGAATTGAATAATTCTGATACTTAGATTCTGTCAATTTTATCCCACATAACCGACAAAGGATGTTGTTAAAGCATTCATTCATTCTGATATTTAGATTTTGTCTATTTTATTCAACATATCCGACAAAGGATGCTGAAACAGCATTTATTCACTCAGATATTTCGATTTTGTTAATTATAATTGTTGTAACTGATAAAAATATTGATAAAAAATAAATTATTCACTCTGATACTTATATATTGTCAATTTTATCCCATGTAGCCGAGAAAGGGATCTTGATATAGAATTTAATCAATCTGATACTTAGAATTTGTCAATTTTATCCCATGTACCCGAGAAAGGGATGTTGATATAGAATTTAATCAATCTGATACTTAGATTTTGTCAATTTTATCCGATATTTTATCCTATGTATCCGAGAAAAGGATGTTGATATAGAATTTAGTCACTCTGATACTTAGATTTTGTCAATTTTATCCGAAATATCCGATAAATGATGTTGTTAAAGAATTTATTCATTCTGAAATTTAGATTTTGTCAATTTTCTGAGTTGTTACTCAGAAAAAAATGTCAATTGCCAAAAAAAAGAAAAAAAAGATAAAAAAAAACTTCAAAATAATTCAAAAAAAAATGGGGGGAGGGGGCCAAAAAGTTGGAGGGGGGGGGGCACCCTTCGAGTTTGGGGATAGGGGAACTACGGGGGGTTGAGGTCTCTAGTGGTTAGGGTCGTTGGTTAGGGTCGTACTCACACACACAATTACTACTTGATTTGCAAGAATTTCTAAGGTTTGTTCTGAATTTCATTATTAAAATTATTTTCTTGCCATCTACATCTCTCTGAGTATCAACTGTTTAATATAATATAACGTTAAACTATATTTTAAATTGTCATCACTGTTTAAACGCCACTTGTGTATTATATAGAACGCAACGAAGAAGTAAAGCTAGGTCAAGTCATAAGACCGTTTTATCATCGTTAACCATTTTCATAGATTGATGTTGTTCCAAATTTATAATAAAGAAGCTTTGACTTAACAACCCCGAGGGGTTACTTTAACTGCTTATTGGTTTAATCCTTTTTTTCTCCACCTTCATACGATCCGATTCGGAAAGGCTATCTAGCTCTGTTTTTTTCCCTATTATTCAAATAAGATCGTTCGTACAGTCCAAATCGCGAATCCCTTATCCCTTTTTGCAAATGTCAATCAAACAATTCTAAGTGTAACATCCGATTTTTTTAATTAGCACCATCGTAAATTCCCATGAAACTAGTCTCGAGTTAAGGCAATTGTCCAAAAAAATCAAAAACCACTTTTGAATACGTAATGGGACAATCAAAAGTTGTGGCTTAGAAACCTGTGTCAAAAATGGGTGTTGCCTCAAAAACCAGTCTGGTTGTGTTATACAATCTCAATTATACTCTCAAAACGTGTTTGACCACTTTATAGGTTTGCCTGCTTTTTAAAATGTGCACTTGAAACTGTAGTGTATATTCATGTAGATACTAGAGATAAGACAAATTACGCATGCACTCGTCGGATCAGCACCTAGGTTACTACTGTCCTATACCACACTTACGGATGGTAGAATTGATAAAAATCACGTAGATATGAGCAATAGCTTTCAAATGAGCCATTAAAAGTCACAAAAAAGTTCTGGTAGCCCAGTAGCCCCAGCTTTTCCACTTGAGACAAGACACCCAAAATGCCGTTTTTTAAAGCCATTTGGAACTCGCTGATGTCGGAATTTATAGGAAGGAAGGACGAATATATGAGCAATATTTTATATATGAGATACTAAAAATGAGGATATCAAAACACCCAATAACAGTACGCTCATATCGATACGTCAGATACCAAAACAGCGTACAGCCCTTTCCCCAGGGACTATGAAGGGTCATATGAACATTAAAACCATAGATATTGGACCTTTGAACTATGTTGATCAAAATGGCTATCTTGAAATTTTGATTAGATGACTTGGTTTGATTACCAATTTAATTTCCTTTCAAATCAGCTATTACACATCTGTCTATGATGCTCTAGCCACCCCCTAGCCGTGCTAAAAAAAAAGACAGATCAGTGCTACCGATGCAAAAAGGACTTTCTTTGTTGTTCAAGAATGGGGACTGTAATTCCCCTGAAGGGTTTTAGACCATGCTGATTCCAATGGTGCACTTTTTATTTTGATCTGCAGCAATTTTCGAAGGGTTTCAGGCTTTTTTCTAAATCACCTTAAATTTCTTTTCGCAATAAACTTTTACTTTTAAGACGAACCGAAATAATAATCATCATTCCTCAATCAGTGTCAAATGACAAATTTTTTTTACAAGGTACCTTTATTCTGAACGCCGTTCTTAACTTTTGGTTACTATGGGCTGTGGTTCGCTCTTTACTAGGTTGCAGCTACCGCTGCAACCATGATAACTTTTTTCGGTTCGCGAGCTTGCTCCGTAGTGCTTTTTGCGATTAAATTTAATTTTACTAGGCGTTCTAAAAATATTTCACCAATTCCTAGTGATGAACTTATGTTATTATAATAATTTATTATAATGACATTATAATAGCATGATAATTATAATAATGTAATTACACAATGTTTAATAACACAATTTACAAAACAAAATTATTTACTGTCTTCATTTTTACCTATAATTTTTTTTTATTTTCGTTAAACTTACCATTGTTTTAATTTGATTTTACCGGAAAAGACACTAATTGGGTATTTTCAACAAGTTATTGCAGTGGATTATTAAAGCTGGTTAGGAACGCGGCTATTTTTTCTTCTGAAGGCAAATGAAAAAAAATAAGGAGGATTAACCCTAATGCTTAGACTATTCGACCACATGAGAACAATAATCAATAATCATTTACAATCTATTCTAATAGCCCCTAAGTAACACAGATTATGGTTCTCCTGGAACTCTACTACTCTACTACCCTGGTATTCTTAACTCTACTACTGTGCTAACAACTTATAGCAGCACCGAGCTGCCCGAGGCCAACACAGCTGCGTACATCCCTCCTCTACCCCACCCCATTCAAAGTGTCACTCCTTACCCTCTCATACGAAGTTCTAATTCTCTTAAAAAAAATTTCCTACTACTTTCTTCTCACCACATCTGGGAAACCTGCTTTCTTGTTTTGCCCCATATCGATGGACAAAACTGGACAGTAATCAATAATCTGCAGTTGCAGTTAGTTGAAATATTGACTAGAAAACTTCTTCCATGGCCGCTTTTTCTTTTCCTGACACAGTAGTGCGTTTTAAGGTGATCAACTCTAAAGCGCAACAGTTTAAAAAAAAAATTATTAATTGCTCATCCATTAATTCTATTTTATTGCTGCTGGATTGATCTTTTCTGTAACTTAAGATAAACTTATGCAATGTAAAA
Source organism: Artemia sp. Qi Xiang Cuo (assembly GCF_049724085.1). Taxonomy (NCBI): domain Eukaryota; kingdom Metazoa; phylum Arthropoda; class Branchiopoda; order Anostraca; family Artemiidae; genus Artemia; species Artemia sp. Qi Xiang Cuo. The sequence continues at coordinate 608,277 of NC_142795.1, read as the reverse complement.
TTCTAGGCGCAGCTGGAGTCCACTTACAACAATTATCCATATATGAAGGGGAGGCTAGTAGAGTGCTATGTTCCATTTTGGAGAGACGTATAGGAAATATTTTGCAGAGACGTATAGGAATCATCGTGCTATTTGCGTACATTATGTTCCTTTCCAAGCAAAGTGATCAAACACGTTATATTTGGAACTAGGGACGAGGTTGCATAATGCCAGCAAGTCCTCTATATTATGGACCTATAAAGCGAGCAAACACGTTTTGGAACTAGGGACGAGATTGTGTAATGCAATCAGACTGGTTTAGACACAGGTTTCTAAGCCAAAACTTTTGATCGTCACTTTGCGTATTCAAAAGGTTTATTGTGCCTTCTGTAAAAAGAACTGGTTTCAGTCATAGGGTAAGAAAATCATGTTTTTCGTATAAATAATGGTTTTCTTTACTAAAGACACATCCAAGCCGCGCATGTTTCTGACTCAAAAATTGTCAAACACTAATAACCTCTAGGCTGAAGGTACCTTGCATCTTGTCTAGAATTGATTGGCATATGGTGTTAAATCATTTACCAAAAAAATAACTCTATTTGCGAAAAAGGGTATAGCATTTGCGAATTGGAGTTCAGCAGTGTTGTTAATATAAAATATGGTCTAACGTTATAGTATACTAAAAAGTTGATACTAAGAGAGATGTAGATGGCAAGAAAAGAATTTTAATAAAGAAATTCAGAACAAGCCGAAACTCTTGATCATCACATTACGTATTCAAAATGTTTATTGCGCCTTCTGAAAAAAATACTGGTTTCAGTCATAGGGTAAGAAAATCATGTTATTTGTATAAATAATGTTTTTTACTAAAGATACATCCAAGCCGCGCATGTTTCTGACTCAAAAATTGTCAGACACTAATAACCTCTAGGCTGAAGGTACCTTGCATCTTGTCTAGAATTGACATTTGCATATGGTGTTAAATCATTTACCAAAAAAATAACTAAATTTGCGATAATTGTTTTAGTATTTATTAATTTGAGTTTAACAGTGTTGCCATCATAAAATATGCTCTAGCGCTCTAGTCTGTTAAAAATTTTATACTAATAGAGATATGGATGGCAAGAAAAGAACTTTAATAGGATACTTCAGAACAATCCATAGAAATCCTTACAAATCAAATAGTGAGGTGTATATGAGTATGAACCGTCGAGGATCATAAGCACCAACGACCATAACCACAAGGGACTTCAACCCCCAAAGGTCCCCTATCCCCAAACACCAAGGGGGTCCCCTCCCATCCAACTTTTTGGCCCCCTCCCCCCATTTTTTTGTTTTGTTAAAGTTTTTTTTAACTTTTATTTATTATTTTTTTAACATGATATATTTTTTCAACTTTTTTTTACATCTCTTAGAATGACATGTAATATACTTTAAAACATAAAAAAAATCACGTTTAATATTTTTCAAATTCAAAATGAGAATGATATAGAAGTGTTAGTCGTAACTTTTACTATTAGAAAAATAATGTTTGTAGTAGCACTTTTTTATATTGGAATAAATTTTTTTTTGGGACTTCGAAATTATTTAACTTTTTTCTCTTTTTTTACATATCTTAAAATGACATGAAATATGCTTATGGCTCTAACAATTGTACTCTATGCTTGCCCAGAGACACGATGCGGCTCTCCCACCCCCTCCCCCCATTTTTTGAATTTTTTTTTGAAGATTTTTTTTAAACTTTTTTTTATTATTTTTTTTAACATGATATATTTTTTCAACTTTGTTTTATATCTCTTAGAATGACATGTAACATACTTAAAACATAAAAAAATCACATTTAATATTTTCCAAATTCAAAATAAGAATGATATAGAAATGTTAGTCGTGACTTTTACTATTAGAAAAATATTGTTTGTAGTAGCAATTTTTTTTATTGGACTAAATTTTTTTTTGACTTCGAAATTATTCAACTTTTTTTTACGTATCTTAAAATTACAAGAAATATTCTTATGGCTCTAACAATTGTAATATATGCTTGCTCAGAGACACGATGCGGCTTTCCCACTGGTACTCTATGTCCGGTTATCGACACTACCTAGTTAATTGGATGTATTAAATCAGTATTTTTTGCACAGTGGAACAATAAACACAACTCATATCTCTAAGAAGTTATGATGAAGCATTTTAAGAAATTTTTTCACATGATAGTTTTATTGTAGCATTGAATGCTGACAAGGAGAAGTATTTAAACTATGAAACAAGTACAAATGTTAGCACTATCGGAAACGTATGCGTGCATTGTCATGACAGTAAGGAATTAAATTTCTTTGGAGTACCAAAAAAATTCAACACTTATGATGGTAGATATGTGAGATTGAGATCTCCGGAGACGATTGCACTCAAAGAGAATGCCAAAATGAAAATAATAGTTGATGAAGAGGGGCATCTTCTTGCTAGTGCTTGTGGTAACATGTTGCCCAGTGTTAAACCATATGCTCAGCTTTCCGGTATTAGCATTCAAATGAAAGCAAAGACGAAAAGAACCTACTATTCTACTAATATCATAAACCATATCCTGTCTACGTGCTGGAACTGTTACCTGTGTAAAAATAGTGTGATAATAGACAGTGAAATTGCCAGAAGAATAAAAAGGGCATTAGCAGAAAATATCACTAAGGAATATAAAGGTGAATCGATGAAAAACAAAGTACCAGAAAACGTTACTGCCATTGATCAAACTGTCAATAAACCAAATAATACCAAAGACGAAAAGCATATTGACCCTGTCGATGACACACCTGTAAAAATTGTTTATAACTCAAAATAAAATAATGATTATTCTACTGATTACGAACTAAGAGAAGACAATAGCTATAGTATCAAGAGAGAACATGGTGAGCCATTTTATGGAACAGATTCAAAATATCCAAAGTTGATAATTGTTATTAATAATGTATAGTATTGTATCTACCATATTCTTATGTTAATATCATATATGTCATTATTGCATTAAAAATATGCTATCTATTACTTTGTTATATTACCATAATTTCTAGGGTAAGCTAAGACAGACATTGAGAGAAGCAAACACCTGACCAAACACACAAGATAAAGGGTGAGAGACACATACAAATACATAGATTCAGATATATAAAGCGACAAAGACGGTCCCTAGGACAAGCAAACACCAGCCCAGACATACACAGACAGAGAGAGTGAGAGACACATACAAATATACAGAGTCAAACACAACAACCGAGAAAGACTTGCACTGGAACAAGCAAACAACAGCCCATTACACACAAGCAAAAAGAGTGAGACAGATAAAACCACATGCAAATATATAGATTCAGACATAAAAACCAACAATGACAGGCATTGAGATAGGTAAACACCCGCCCAGACATATAAAGAGAGTGAGAGTGACAAGAACACATATAAATATATAGATTCAGACATACAAACCGACAAAGACAGACACTGGGAGAAGCAAACATCCGCCTAGACATATAGCCAAGGAGATTTGCAGAGATAAAAACACATACAAATATATGGATTCAGACATACAAACCGACAGAGACAGGCACTGAGATAAGCAAACACCCGCTCAAGACACGTAGGCCCAGAGAGTGAGAGATACAAAAACACATGCAAATATATAGATTCAGACATACAAAGCAACAATCCCAGGAATTGAGATAGGCAAACACCCACCCAAACACATAAGCGGAGGAAGTGAGGGAGACAAAAACACATATAAATATATGGATTCTGACATGCAAACCAACAATGACAGGCATTGACGATAGGCAAACACCTGCCCAGACACATAAGCAAAGGAACTGAGAGAGAGAAAAATAAATATAAATATATAGATTCTGACATACAAACCAACAAAGACAGGCACTGAGATAAGCAAACACCCGCCCAGATAGATAGCCCCAGAGAGTAAGAGACAAAAAATACATGCATATATATAGAATCAGACATAAAAAGCAACAATGACAGGCATTGAGATAGGCAAACACCCCGCCCAGACACATAAGCAAAGAGTGTGAGAGAGTCAAAAACATATAAATATATAGATTCTGACATACAAACTGACAAAGACAGGAACTGGGAGAAGCAAACTTCCGCCCAGAGACATAGGCAAAGAGAGTGGGAGAGATAAAAACACGCGCAAATATATAGAGTCAGACATACAAACCAACAATGTCAGGCATTGAGATAGGCAAACACCCGCCCAGACACATAAGCAGAGGAAGTGAGAGAGAGATAAAAACAAATATAAATGTATGGATTCTGACATGCAAACCAACAATGGCAGGTACTGAGATAGACGAACACGCGCCCAGACACATAAGTAGAGGAAGTGAAAGAGACAAAAACACATATAAATATATAGATTATGACATACAAACCGACAAAGACAGTCACAGAGATAAGCAAACACCAGCCCAGACACATAGGCCCAGAGATAGGGACAGACAAAAACACATGCAAATATAGATAGTCTAACAAACACAGCAGAAATGACAGACATTGAAATATTCAAACAACTGCCCAGGCGTATACGCAGGATTAGTAAGGGCCATAAAAACATATTAAAACAAATGGATTCTAGAACACAAAACAAAAATGAGAGGCACTGAGATAGGCAAACACCCGCCCAGACACATAAGCAGAGGAAGTGAGAGAGACAATAACAATTATAAATATATGGATTCTGACATACAAACCGTCAATGACAGACACTGAGATAAGCAAACACCCGCCCAGTCACATAGGTTCGGAGAGTGAGAGAGACAAAAACACATGCAAATATGAAACACATGCTCAGAGAGTTAGCATGCCAAAATTTCTCATCTTTAACCCCTGCTCGGTTCCGATCATCGGAGATGCGGGGAATGCAACAGTTACTGCCAAAGTAAATGAACTCTCTCGGAAGCTTGATAATTTTTTGGCTACCCAGTCCGCTCCAGCCACCAGTATTTTCACAAGCAGTCGTAGTGCACCTGAAACGTCCAAGCCCAGAAACTCTACCTATTCTGTTGTCTCGAAAAATCTCGAATAACCGGAAAGCTTTCATAGACAGTTTCTGTGAAAATACAAATGATATTAGTGAACTTTGCAAATCTGCAAACGAATGGAAGTTTGTGGTCAGGTCGAAAGCTGCAGCAGCGAAAATCGTTGAGAAAGCGAAATCTTCCAAGCCCGATCTCAAAATTACTGTTCAAGAACCCCTGCACATAGCTGTGCTTCGAAATGTCCATGAGGATATAAACTGTGAAGGACTAAAAAATCTAATCCCGAATAGTACGAATACTGAACAGTGCGGAAAATCCCGTTCTTTCAAAGTGTATTTTGATACTTTCAGTAAGCCCCAACAATTTCTGAGTGTTTCGGTGATTATTGGCTACGAGCGTCTACCTGCTGATCCGTTTAAGTTCTTGCCTAGATGATGCTATAACTATCACAAAATCGGTCACTTCGCTTCCCAGTGTATGTCTGAACCCTTGTAATCTAAATGTGCCTCGAATGAGCACTGTTCTATGTGAGATGATCCATGTAGAAAGCCGTTATTCTGCGTTGAATACAAAATTGGTAGTCACACGTGTTACGATGTATAATGTCCCTCAAGCAGTAATCCACAAAATAAATGACATCTGAAGCTTCTGCAGTTAAATGTTTATCGTGGAACATTAATGGCTCGTTCGCGAATAAAATTTCGATCTTAGATGTTGTATTTGAGCAAAATGAAGTTGTCTGTTTACAAGAACATTTCGTCACAAGCCGCAGTAAAAGTATTCATAGTTTTAATAGTCCAGTATCGAATTATTCAGTTTCAGCGAAGCAGCTAAGTTGAAAAGGGCGACCCTCTGGTGGTATCGCCACATTTGTTCGTTTGACTCTAAGATCTAGTGTATTTGAAGTCAATGATAATTTTCTAGCGATTAGTGTTGAGGGCTGTGTTTTTATTAATGTATATTTGCATACAAATTACCATGATGAGCATTCGGAGCGTGCTTTTACTTATTCTAGTGATAAACTCGGCCAGTGTATTAACCGTATTAGATACTTAAGCCTTCAATGCATATTAGTTGGCGACTTCAATTGCGACTTGAATGAACCGCTCTTATCTAGGTCTTTACGTTCTACGTTGTTGCTTAGTATTTTTGGAGACCAGTTTGATCTCAAGTGCAAAGATTTAAATTTTACACACGTACACACCTCAATGTCAACCTCAGATCTCGATCACGTCGGTGCGTCCGCAAATCTCAGGATTTCGCCTGTCAAGGTTGTGCTTGATTTTCAGCTGTCTGATCACTTACCAATACAGTTCTCAGCCGAGATTCCTTGCCACAGCTCAGATACACAAACGCAAACAACTTCGAAAACACCTCCTAGGTCTCGCCGTGATTGGCGTAAAATTAACCCTGTTTTATTTCAAGAAGAAGCCGCCAGAGTCCTTAGTAAGATCCGTGTCCCTTTCCATCTTCTCTCTGGATTAACTGCTCTTTCAAGGGAGGAAACACAACTATTAGTTGACTTTTATTGCGCAGAAATTGGCCATGCCCTTCGCTGTGCTGAAAAAGCTGCCGTCCCTCTAAGTAGACCCCGTCATCATACCCTTCCTGGCTGGTCTGAAAATCCAGAGTTAGTGGATACCCATTCTAAGTCTAAATTTTGGCTTCAACTTTGGGTTTCTTGTGGACGACCCCGTTCGGGGGTAGTCAATTCAATCCGCCTGCTCACAAAAAGAAAATTCGCGAAGGAGCTAAAAGATCACAGAAATAAGATGATTGATATCGAATCTACACGGGCCAAAATTAATCCTTCTCTCCTTTGGCGTTTTCTGTCCTCTAAAAGCGATGAGTCTTTATCCGCATCTGATATCCCTGATTCCGAACGGTATGCATTTTATGAGTCAGAATTACTACCTCCTGATCCAGCCCTCAACAAAAGACACGAAGCTGAGTTGGACGACTTCTTAGATAGCTGTCCTCGGAGTGATTATCTTGTAGGGGAGGGAGATGTCTGCAAGGCCATCTCTCACCTAAAACCTAAACAATCTTTTGGGATTGACGGAATCAGTGCACTCCATCTAAAAAGTGGTGGGCCCGCTATCATTAGTCATGTAACCCTCCTGATGCAGATTATCCTCATTCAGGGTATTGTCCGAACCACTTTCTCAATTGGATATCTTATGCCAGTTCCTAAAAAAGGAAAAGTTACCATGCAATGCTCCTCTTTCCGTCCAATCACGGTTGCTACCTCTCTCTGCAAGTTATTTGAACTTTTATTCGTCGATGAGTTTGAAAAACTGTGTTGCAGTCCACCAAGACAAATCGGTTTCCAAAGCGGCATTGGTTGTGTTGAAGTGCTCCATGTTGTTGCATATGCACTCCTGGATGTACACAAATCAGGAGAATGTGTAGCAATCGGGGGCTTAGACCTGCAAAGAGTGTCTGGTTCATTGATTATTTCGCTGATTTGGCCATAATTAGCTAAAAGAGGAGTGAACTCAAATATCATTCAGACTTCCTGTTAACTTTACTCTTGCCTTCGCGTACGACTCAAGCTCCCTCCCGATAAAGGCCTTCTGGCAGCCCCACGGTCAGCTTTGATACCAGTCCGTAAAGGTTCCCGTCAGGGAGCAGTTTTATCCCCCAATTTCTTCAACAACTACATTATTGAACCTCAAGACAGCTGTCCTTCATCATGCATTCTCTGTTCCATTGACATCAACCTAGTATGCTATGCTGATGACACGCTGAATCTCAGACAGACGCTTAACCGCCTTTCAGAAATATTCTCATGTCTGCAGTCCAACTACGAGAAAGTCGGTCTGAGATTTAACTCCCAAAAGTCGGAAGTCTTGCTTTATAATTGGAAGAATCACCCTTCTACTATTATCACAGTAGGTCATTGCTCAGTAAAACAAGCTAACAAAAAAGTATATCTGGGGCTGCCAATAGGTTCCTCATTACACCACACCTGTTCCCTCCTGATCTCACATCTTGAATGGTGAATATCCAGCTCCTATGCTTTGATCGTTAAATCCACTCTGAGATTTAACCGTCCACTACTGGCAAGTATTTACAACGCTACCGCTCTGCCACATATATTATATGTGACCCCTTTCTGAAGTTTATTGGAAAACCGTGAAAAGTCTAAAATCTGCTCTTTATTTTTCCGTTTTGCAAAGTACCTACTAAAATTGCCACCTTGGACAAAAAAAAAGTTTTCTGATTCGGCGCTACAACCTAGCGGACACAAATCTAGCTGTTGAGACACTTATTAGCCGGCAAAAAATAAAACCAGCAATTCTAGAGCACGAGTGGGCAAGTTTTCTTGTTAAATTTTCCCTCTTGTTTCCCTTTTTTTCTTTTTTTTGTTTTTTTTTCTCCTTTCAGAAGTTGTTGTACTTGTTGCTATTTTCGAAGAAGTTGTTATTTCTGTTGTAATCTTTGAGTATGTTATCTTTCAGTTTCCACTTTTCGTACTATTTTGTATACTATTTAAGAAGTTGTTGCTTTTGTTGTTATTACTTTTTTTTCTTTAGTATATTATCGTTTTGTTTCCTCTTTTTGCATTTTTGTATACTCTGTCATTGTACATTTATTGTATACGACGGGTTTTCAATATATATTATATTATTATATAGATTCAAACATGCAAAGCAACAATGACAGGCATTGAGATAGGCAAACACCGGCCCAGACTTATAAGCGGAGGAAGTGAGGGAGACAAAAACACACATATAAATAAATGGATTTTGACATACAAACCGACAAAGACAGGCATTGTGATAGGCAAACACCCGCCCAGACAAATTAGCAGAGGAAGTGGCAAAGAGAGTGGTAGAGATAAAAACACATGCAAATATATAGATTCAGACATACACACCAACAATGACAGGCATTGAGATAGGAAAACACCCGCCCAGACACATAATCAAAGGAAGTGAGAGAGAGATTAACACACATATCAATATAGGGATTCCGACACCCAAACCAACAATGACAGGAATTGAGATAGGCAAACACCCGCCCAGACACATAAGCAGAGGAAGTGAAAGAGACAAAAACACACAAAAATATATAGATTGTGACCTACAAACCAACAAAGACAGTCAATGAGATAAGTAAACACCAGTCCAGACCCATAGGTCCAGAGAGTGAGAGAGACAAAAACACATGCAAATATATAGATTCTGACATACAAAGCAACAGTGGCAGGCATTGAGATAGTTAAACAACTACCCAGACGCACAAGCTGGATAAGTAAGGGCGACATAAACATATTAAAATATATGGATTTCAAAACAAAAAAGAAAGATGAGTGACATTGAGATAGGCATACACCCGGCGAGGCACATGCGCAAAGAAAGTGATAAGGACAAAAACACATATACATATATTGAATCTGACATACAAACCAACACAGCCAGGCATTGAGAGAGTCAAACACCCGCCCAGACACATAAGCAGAGGAAGTGAGAGAGACAAAAACAAATATAAATAAATGGATTCTGACATAGAAACCAACAATGACAGGCATTGAGATAGGCAAACACCCGCCCAGACACATAAGCAGAGGAAGTGAGAGAGACAAAAACATATATAAATATATGGATTCTGACATACAAACCAAAAATGAGAGGCATTGAGATAGGCAAACACCCGCCGAGACACATAAGCTAAGGAAGTGATAGAGACAAAAACACATATAAATAAATCGATTCAGGAATAAAAACCAACGATGACTGAGATTGAGATAGGCAAACACCCGCCCAGGCGCACACGCAGAGAAAAGGAAAGATACAAAAATACTTATAAATAAATGGATTCTGACTTGCAAACCAACAATGACAGGTATTGATATAGGCAAACACCCGCCCAGACACATAAGCAGAGGAAGTAAGAGAGACAATAACAATTATAAATAAATGGATTCTGACATACAAACCGTCAATGACAGTCACTGAGATAAGCAAACACCCGCCCAGTCACATAGGCTCGGAGAGTGAGAGAGACAAAAACATATGAAAATATATATATTCAGACATACACACCAACAATGACAGGCATTGAGATAGGAAAATACCCGCACAGGCACATAAGCAGAGGAAGTGAAGGAGAAAAAAACACATTAAAATATATGAATTCTTACATACAATGCACCAATCATATGAATTTAGTTTCGCAAAGACCCGCCAAAGAACACACGCAAATGTCGTGAGAGAGAGAGAAATACATACAGATGAAAGGGTCCTGAAATTCAACCCAACAATTGCATGCACTGGGAGAAGCACGCATTCATACACGTCCATAAGCCCAGGGATTAAGCAAGACAAAAACACAGGAAAATATATAGATTCTAACAAACAAACCAACAATGACAGGCATTGAGATAGATAAACAAAAAACCGCGAAGAAAGGAAGAAAACGAGGACAATTAACAGCCAGTGAAAAAATTGAAAAATTATGCAAATATTTCGGTCAAGACCTCCGCTTGACCGTCCTCAGTGCAGAATAAAACTGATAAAAATATAAAAACCAAACCTTAAGATAAGAACACCAAACTAAAATTGGATGACCCTTTCCTAGTAACGGTGAAAGGGTAACTGAATGAAAAACACAAGTCTAAATGGCAATTCAGAATTTTATTTTGCGTAAAGTACTTTTAAAGGCTGATCGCTTTCCAGTTTGATTGTTATCGGAGATTCTGTTCGATTGAACAATATAACTTTGTGGATGTTTGTAAAAACGACCAGAATTAATAATTTTGTCATAAATGGGACTTAGAAAAATTTCTCCAGTGTCTCTATTGAGAGCTACTTTTTGGTGAATGTGCTTTTTTATTTCAACTGCCTTCCTGAAAACTTGCGTGAGACCTTTAACGGGGGCAACGATAGAAGCCTCGTCAAACAAAATGAAATGGTGTGGATTCTCGTACACATGCTGCGCCAAGGCGGAATCAAAAACCTCAGGCCTTTGGCGTAACCTCATTGCGTTGTCGATTGAGGAATTGTGCTCAGATAACCTCTCCCCCAACTGCTGTTGGGTTCTACCAACATAAAAACAACCACAAGAACAAGGAATTCTATAAACACCACTACCCAGAATGGGGCTGGTTTTATCTTTGCCGTTGTTAAAAAAGTTCTGTGTAATATTTGAATTTTTAAAAGCGACGCTAAGTTTATGTTTTTTAAGGATTCTTTTCAATTTGTCACTCAATTTTGGAATGTAGGGTAGAACAGTGAAAAGTTTCTTATCATCCACCAATGGGACGGTAACTGTTTGGACTTGCGGACCTGATGCACTCCCCTCTGCCTTTTTTCGTCTTCTGTCTATAATAGTTTCAAGCAATTTTATAGGGTAGCCATTGCAAAATAAAATGTCCTGAATATAGTTCAATTCTGAGTCTATGTGAGGCTCCGAGCATATTCTTATTACTCGGTCAACCAAAGAAATAACAACTCCTCTTTTTATGCAGGGAGAGTGGTTGCAGGAAAAATGCAAATACTTATCGTTATGCGTAGGCTTTCTATAAATAGAAAATTCAAGGCCAGGAGACTTATTGAAAATTAAAACATCTAGGAAAGGAAGTTTGCGGTTATGTTCTAGTTCTAAAGTGAACTGAAGGTTAGAGTCCAAAGTGTTTAGATGAGTTAAGAAAGAGTTAAGTGACTCTCCTCTATGCTCCCACAGAGAAATAACATCATCCACAAATCTACCCCAGAAACGGTATTTCATGTGAAAATTTTCCAGAGCAGAGATTTCTATGAATTCCATATAAAAATTTGCCGAAAATGGTGAAAGACTTGTACCCATGGGTAAACCCCTAATTTGGGTGAAAAATTGATTATTGTATCGGACATACGAGGAGGAACTATTGCAAAGACGGACGAGACGCATAATAGTCTCTATATCCAGTGTTTTGTAGTCCATTTGGTCAATATTATCTTCTAATTTCCTTTGAAGAGCTAGTTCACATTTTTTAATGTTGCAAGACGTATACATAGAAATGGCATAGAAACTGGCCAAAATTGTATCTTTTTATTTCAAGGTCTTTTAATTTTTCAACAAGGTGAACTGAAATTCTTATGTATGAAGTTTGAGTTTGCATAAGGGGGCGAAAAAGTGTTGACAACCATTTCCCCAATCTTGCAGTCGGAGAGCTATAAGAAGCCACAATTGGGCGTAGAGGGACTCCATCTTTGTGGATTTTTGGGAGCCCGTAAAATTTAGGAGCTGAACAAGCTTTAGGGTAAAATAATTTATACATTTGTGGAGTAATAAGTCTTTCAGTTTGCAAAATTCCTAGCTCCTTTCGTACTAAACGGGTGAACTTATCGGTGGGGTCTGAATCTATGGGCTTGTAAGTATGGGTGTCGGATAAAATATCTGTAACTTTTGTATTATATGAAGTTTTATCAAGGATAACAATTTTATTTCCTTTATCAGCCCTGGTGATAATGATGTGTGGGTCTTTTTTTAATTTTTTGAGAGTTTGTGTTTCCTGATTTTTTAACCTTGGGGAATATGGAATGAAATCAAGAATATTCTTAACCACCTCTCCTCGAAGTAAATCTGGATTTTCCACAGCACCACGTGAACCAAATATACCTACCTCCACATTGGAGACTATCTCTGCGAAATTCACTTGTGTTTGAGGTAGGCAAAATTTAGGTCTCTTAGACAAAACATGGGTTTCTTCCGGAGTAAGAACTTTAGAAGATAGGTTCTCAATGGCCGGACCAGGACAAAATCTCGGAAGAAAACATCTGGAATTCTGAAATTTTTCGTACTCTAATTTTTCAAACTTTTCTGATAAATGAGCCTTAGCCATACAAAAGTTATGGCGGAAAGTATTCTGAGCTATTCTAGATATCTGCTGAAAATCCGTCGGTGAAAGGTTTTGCTGTAGAAATTGTCGAGTTTTTGAAATTGTATTACTTAGGAAAAAACGTCGTTTTTTTTGGTCTTTTAAAATGTGAAACAAAGAATGAAAAACAAACCAATCCCGAAAATTCCGTTCGGATTGTGTAACTAGGTTTAGGCGGAAACGAAGAGAAATCGGAAGAATTCTCTTTACTCTACAACGCTGTAAAAATTCTTGTTGATTAATAAGGTTGGCGTGTTTTTTAGACAAATCAAAATAATTAAGAACAGACTTGGTCAAAAGCTCCCCGTAAGCTAGTCGTAAATAATTTCTGACACCACACTGGCTAATCATGATAAACAAAAAACCGCGAAGAAAGGAAGAAAACGAGGACAATTAACAGCCAGTGAAAAAATTGAAAAACTATGCAAATATTTCGGTCAAGATCTCCGCTTGACCGTCCTCAGTGCAGAATAAAACTGATAAAAATAGAAAAACCAAACCTTAAAATAAAAACACCAAACTAAAATTGGACGACCCTTTCCTAGTAACGGTGTAAGGGTAACTGAATAAAAAACACAAGTCTAAATGGAATTTCAGAATTTCATTTTGCATAAAGCACTTTTAAAGGCTGATCGCTTTCCAGTTTGATTGTTGTCGAAGACTATTCGATTGCACGATATAACTTTGTGGATGTGTGTAAAAACGATCAGAATTAATAATTTTGTCCTAAATAGGACTTAGAAAAATGTCTCCAGTGTCTCTATTGAGAGCTACCTTTTGGTGAATGTGCTTTTTTATTTCAACTGCCTCCCTGAAAACTTGCGTGAGACCTTTAACGGGGGCAACGATAGAGGCCTCGTCAAACAAAATGAAATGGTGTGGATTCTCGTACACATGCTGCGCCAAGGCGGAATCAAAAACCTCAGGCCTTTGGCGTAACCTCATTGCCTTGTCGATTGAGGACTTGTGCTCAGATAACCTCTCCCCCAGTTGCTGTTGGGTTCTACCAACATAAAAACAGCCACAAGAACAAGGAATTCTATAAACACCACTACCCAGAATGGGGCTGGTTTTATCTTTGCCGTTGTTAAAAAGTTCTGTGTAATATTTGAATTTTTAAAGGCGACGCTAAGTTTATGTTTTTTAAGGATTCTTTTCAATTTGTCACTCAATTTTGGAATGTAGGGTAGAACAGTGAAAAGTTTCTTATCATCCACCAATGGGATGGTATCTGTTGGGGCTTGTGGACCTGATGCACTCACCCCTGCCTTTTTTCGTCTTCTGTCTATAATGGTCTCAAGCAATTTTATAGGGTAGCCATTGTAAAATAAAATGTCCTTAATATAGTTCAATTCTGAGTCTATGTGAGGCTCTGAGCATATTCTTATTACTCGGTCAACCAAAGAAATAACAACTCCTTTTTTTATGCAGGGAGAGTGGTTGGAGGAAAAATGCAAATACCTATCGTTATGCGTAGGCTTTCTATAAATAGAAAATTCAAGGCCAGGAGACTTATTGAAAATTAAAACATCTAGGAAAGGAAGTTTGTGGTTATGTTCTAGTTCTATAATTAACTGAAGGTTAGAGTCCAAAGTGTTTAGATGAGTTAATAAAGAGTTAAGTGACTCTCCTCTATGCTCCCACAGAGAAATAACATCATCCACAAACCTACCCCAGAAACGGTTTTTCATCGGAAAATTTTCCAGAGCAGAGATTTATATGAATTCCATATAAAAAGTTGCCAAAAATGGTGAAAGACTTGTACCCATGGGTAAACCCCTAATTTGGGTGAAAAATTGATTATTATATCGGAAATATGAGGAGGAACTATTGCAAAGACGGACGAGACGCATAATAGTTTCTATATCCAGTGTTTTGTAGTCTATTTGATCAATATTATCTTTTAATTTCCTTTGAAGAGCTAGTTCACATTTTTTAATGTCGCAAGACGTATACATAGAAATGGCATAGAAACTGGCCAAAATTGTACCTTTTTTATTTCAATGTCTTTTAATTTTTCAACAAGGTGAACTGAAATTCTTGTATGAAGTTTGAGTTTGCATAAGGGGGCGAAAAAGTGTTGACAACCATTTCCCCAATCTTGCAGTCGGAGAGCTATAAGAAGCCACAATTGGGCGTAGAGGGACTCCATCTTTGTGGATTTTTGGGAGCCCGTAAAATTTAGGAGCTGAACAACCTTTAGGGTAAAATAATTTATACATTTGTGGAGTAATAAGTCTTTCAGTTTGCAAAATTCCTAGCTCCTTTCGTACTAAACGTGTGAACTTATCGGTGGGGTCTGAATCTATGGGATTGTAAGTATTAGTGTCGGATAAAATATCTGTAACTTTTGTATTATATGAAGTTTTATCAAGGATAACAATTTTATTTCCTTTATCAGCCCTGGTGATAATGATGTTTGGGTCTTTTTTTAAATTTTTGAGAGTTTGTGTTTCCTGATTTTTTAACCTTGGGGAATATGGAATGAAATCAAGAATATTCTTAACCACCTCTCCTCGAAGTAAATCTGGATATTCCACAGCACCACGTGAACCAAATATACCCGCCTCCACATTGGAGACTATCTCTGCAAAATTCACTTGTGTTTGAGGTAGGCAAAATTTAGGTCCCTTGGACAAAACATGGGTTTCTTCCGAAGTAAGAACTTTAGAAGATAGGTTCTCAATGGCCGGATCAGGACAAAATCTCGGAAGAAAACATCTGGAATTCTGAAACTTTTCGTACTCTAATTTTTCAAACTTTTCTGATAAACGACCCTTAGCCATACAAAAGTCGTGGCGGAAAGTATTCTGAGCTAATCTAGATATCCGCTGAAAATCCGTTGGCGAAAGATTTTGCTGTAGAAATTGTCGAGTTTTTGAAATTGTGTTACTTAGGAAAAAACGTCGTTTTTTTTGGTTTTTTAAAATTTTAACCAAATAAAGTAAAACAAACCAATACTAAAAATTCCGTTAGGATTGTGTACCTAGGTTTAGGTGGAAACAAAGAAAATTTGGAAGAATTCTCTTTACTCTACAACGCTGTAAAAATTCTTGTTGATTAATAAGGTTGGCGTGTTTTTTAGACAAATCAAAATAATTAAGAACAGACTTGGTCAAAAGCTCCCCGTAAGCTAGTCGTAAATAATTTCTGAGACCACACTGGCTAAACATGATAAACAAAAAACCGCGAAGAAAGGAAGAAAACGAGGACAATTAACAGCCAGTGAAAAAATTGAAAAATTATGCAAATATTTCGGTCAAGACCTCTGCTTGACCGTCCTCAGTGCAGAATAAAACTGATAAAAATATAAAAACCAAACCTTAAAATAAAAACACCAAACTAAAATTGGACGACCCTTTCCTAGTAACGGTGAAAGGGTACCTGAATAAAAAACACAAGTCTAAATGGCATTTCAGAATTTCATTTTGCGTAAAGCACTTTTAAAGGCTGATCGCTTTCCAGTTTGATTGTTATCGGAGACTCTATTCGATTGTACAATATAACTTTTTTTGTTTTTATTTTAGCGTTTGGTTTTTATATTTTTATCAGTTTTATTCTGCACTGAGGACGGTCAAGCGGAGGTCTTGACCGAAATATTTGCATAATTATTCAATTTTTTCACTGGCTGTTAATTGTCCTCGTTTTGTTCCTTTCTTCGCGCTTTTTTGATTATCATGATTAGCCAGTGTGGTCTCAGAAATTATTTACATTGAGACAGAAAAACACCAGCCCAGACACATAAACAGAGGAAGTGAGAGAGACAAAATAGACAGTGAGAGAGACAAAAACGTAGACAAATATAGAGATTAAGACATACAAACCAACAATGACAGGCACTGAGACAAGTAAACACCTGCCCAGAGACACATGCAAAGAGAGGGAGAGAGACAAAAAAACATACCAATACTTAGTGGCGCGCTAGTCTAAGTGAACCTAGATCAACCCAACTTTTTGCATATCTCTCTCACTATGACTGTGTGTCTGAGCGGGTGTGCTGCCATCTATAATTGATCTAACCTAAATTCAACGTAATGATGCATAGAGTCATATCTCAATTCCTGTCATTGTTGGTTTGTATGTATGAATCTATATATTTGCATGTGTTTTTATCTCTCCCACTCTCTTTGCCTGTGTGTTTGGGCCGATGTTTGCTTCTCCCAGTGCCTGTCTTTGTCGGTTTGTATGTCAGAATCTATATAATTATGTGTTTTTGACTCTCTCAATCTCTTTGCTTATGTGTCTGAGCGGGTGTTTGCCTATCTCAATGCCTGTCATTGTTGCTTTGTATGTCTGAATCTATATATTTGAATGTGCTTTTGTCTCTCTCACTCTCTGGACCTATGTCTCTGGGGCAGGTGTTTTATTATCTCAGTGCCTGTCTTTGTCGGTTTGTATGTCAGAGTCCATATATTTATGTGTGTTTTTGTCTCTCTCACTTCCTCTGCTTATGATATATATATATATATATATATATATATATATATATATATATAATAAATAAAAATAAATAAATGCATTTATTACCCATCTATATATATATATATATATATATATATATATATATATATATATATATATATATATATATATATATATATATATATATATATATATATATATATATATATATATATATATATATATATATATATATATATATATATATATATATATATATATATATATATATATATATATATATATATATATATATATATATGTGTGTGTGTGTGTGTTTTTGTCTCCCTTACTTCCTCTGCTTATGTGTCTGGGCGGGTGTTTTTTTCTATCTCAATGCCTGTTATTGTTGGTTTGTATGTCTGAATCTATATATTTGCATGTGTTTTTATCCCTCCCACTCTCTTTGCCTATGTGTCTGGGCGGATGTTTGCTTCTCCCAGTGCGTGTCTCTGTCGGTTTGTATGTCAGAATCCATATATTTACGTGTTTTTAACTCTCTCACTCTGTTTGCTTATGTGTCTGGGCGGATGCTTGCTTGTCCGAGTGCCAAGTTATTGTTACTTACTTACTTACTTACATCTCTTTACCTATGTGTCTGGGCAGGTGTTTGCTAGTCCCCAATGCCAGTCATTGTCGGGTTATAGTCTGAATCTAAGTATTGGTTTTTGTTTTTGTCTCTCTCCCTCTCTTTCAATGTGTCTCTGGGCAGGTGTTTTCCTGTCTGAGTACCAGTCATTGTTGGTTTGTATGTATTAATATCTATATTTGTATACGTTTTTTGTCTCTCTCACTGTCTTTTTTGTCTCTCTCACATACTCTCTTTATGTTTCTGGGCTGGTGTTTTCCTATATCAATGTTTGTCATTGTTCGTTTGTAGGCCTGAATCTACATATTTCTATGTGTTTTTATCTCTCCCACTCTCTTTGCTTATGTGTCTGGGCGAAAGTTCGCGTCTCCCAGTACCAGCCTCTATCGATTGTGTGTCAGACTCCATATAATTATTTGTTTTTGTGTCTCTCACTCTGTGTGCTCTCGTGTCTGGGAGGGTGTTTGTTTATATCAATACCAGTCTTTTTTGGGTTTTATGTGTGAATTTATATATTTGTTTGTGTTTTTATCTCTCTCACTCTCTGGGCCTATGTGTCTGGGCGGATGTTTGCTTATCTCAGTGCCTATCTTTGTGGGTTTTTTTGTCAGAATCGATATATTTATATGTATTTTTCTCTCTCACTTCCTTTGCTTATTTGTATCGGAGGGAGATTGCCTAACTCAATGCCTCTCATTTTCGGTTTTCATATCAGAATCTTTTTATTTTTATGTGTTTTTGTCTCCCTCACTTCCTCTGCGTATGTATTTGTGAGGATGTTTGCCTATCTCAATGCCTGCCACTGTTGGTTTGCATGTTAAAATCTATATCTGTATATGTGTTTTTTTGTCTCTCTCACTATCTGGGCCTATGTGTCTGGGGGGGGGGGGGGTGTTTGCTTATCTCAGCGTCTGTCATTGACGGTTTGTATGTCAGAATCCATATATTTATACTTGTTATTGTCTCTCTCACTTCCTCAGCTCATGTGTCTGGGCAGGTGTTTGCCTATCTCAATGCCTCTCATTTTTGGTTTGTATGTCAGAATCCATATATTTATATGTGTTTTTGTCTCTCTCACTTCCTCTGCTTATGTGTCTGGGCGGGTGTTTGCCTATCTCAATGCCTGTCATTGTTGCTTTGTATGTCACAATCTATATATTTTCATGTGTTTTTCTCTCTCTCTCTCTCTGGGCCTATGTGTCTGGGCGGGTGTTTGCTTATCTATGTGACTGTCTTTGTCGGTTTGTGTGTCAGAATCTATATATTTGTATGTGTCTTTGTCTCTTTCACTTCCTCTGCTTATGTGTCTGGGCGGGTGTTTGCCTAGATCAATACCTGTCATTGTTGGTTTGCATGTCAGAATCCATACATTTATATGTGTTTTTATCTCTCTCTCACTTCCTCTGCTTATGTATCTGTTTGGGTGTTTGACTATCTCAATGCCTGTCATTGTTGCTTTGTATGTCAGAATCTATATATTTGCATGTATTTTTGTCTCTCTCACTCTCTGGGCCTATGTGTCTGGGCTGGTGTTTGCTTATCTCAGTGACTGTCTTTGTCGGTTTGTATGTCAGAATCTATATATTTATATGTTTTTTTGTCTAGTTCATTTCCTTTGCTTATCTCTCTAGGTGGGTGTATGCCTATCTCAGTGCCTGTCATTGTTGGTTTGCATGTCAGAATACATATATTTGTATTTGTTTTTATCTCTCTCTCACTTCCTCTCTCTTTTTGTGTGACTGTATCTTTGCTTCACTCAATGCCTGTCATTGTTGCTTTGTATGTCTGCATCTATATTTTTCCATGTGTTTTTACATCTCCCACTCACTTTGTCTATGTGTTTGGGCGGAAGTTTGCTTCTCCCAGTGCCTGTCTTTGTCGGTTTGTATGTCAGAATCTATATTTTTATGTGTTTTCGACTCTCTCACTCTCTTTGCTTATGTGTCTGGGCGGGGTGTTTGCCTATCTCAATGCCTGTCATTGTTGCTTTGTATGTCTGAATCTATCTATTTGCATGTGTTTTTGTCTCTCCCACTCTCTGGGCCTATGTGTCTGGGCGGGTGTTTGCTTATCTCAGTGCCTGTCTTTGTCGGTTTGAATGTCAGAATCCATGTATTTATATGTATTTTTCTCTCTCTCACTTCCTCTGCTTATGTGTCTGGGTGGGTGTTTTCCTATCTCAATGCCTGTTATTGTTTGTTTGCATTTCAGAATCCATATATTCATATGTGTTTTTGTGTCTCTCACTGCCTCTGCTTCTGTGTCTGGGCAGGTGTTTGCCTATATCAATGCCTGTGATTGTTGCTTTGTATGTCTGAATCTGTATATTTGTATGTGTTTTTGTCTCTCTCACTCTCTGGGCCTATGTGTCTGGGCGGGTGTTTGCTTATCTCAGTGCCTGTCTCTGTCGGCGTGTATGTCTTAATCTATATATTTGCATGTGTTTTTATCTCTCCCATTCTCATTTCCTATGTTTCTTGTTGGATATTTTCTTCTCACAGTGACTGTCTTTGTTAGTTTGTGTGTCAAAATCTATATATTTATGCGTATTTTTGTCACTCTCAATCTCTTTTCTTATTTGTTTGGGCGGGTGTTTGCCTATCTCAATGCCTGTCATTGTTGGTTTGTATGTCTGAATCTATATATTTGCATGTGTTTTTATCTCTCTCATTCTTTTTGCTTGTGTGTTTGGGCGGGTGTTTGCTTATTCCAGTGCATGTCTTTCTCGATTTGTAAATCTGAATCTATATGTTTGTATGTGTTTCTCACTCTCCTTGTCTGCGTGTGTTTGGGCATGTGTTTGCTTATCCCAGTGCCTGTCTTTGTCGGCTTGTATGTCTGAATCTATGTATTTGTCTGTGTCTCTCACTCTTTTTGCTTGTGTATTTGGTCAGGTGTTTGCTATTGTTAGTGTCTGTCTTAGCTTACCCTAAAAATAATGGTAATATAATATAGGAATAGATAACCTATTTTTAATAAAATAATGACATATATGATATCAATATAAAAATATGGTAGATACATTATTCTTCTACATACATTGTCTTCTCTTAGTTCGTAATCAGTAGAATAATCATTATTCCATTTTGAGTTATACACAATTTTTACAGGTGTGTCGATAAATAAAAGTTCAAATAGGGATAAAATCCTTTTAATAGACAGTGATGATAGAAATTCACAAAAATACCAGATATTTCGGTCACATATACAGTGACCGTCATCAGTAGTAAAACTCTGATTACAGGTGTGTCATCGACAGGGTCAATATGCTTTTCGTTATTGGTATTATTTGGTTCATTGACTGTTTGATCAATGGCAGTAACGATTGCTGTTACTTTGTTTTTCATCGATTCATCTTTAAATTCCTTAGTGATATTTTCTGCCAATGCCCTTTTTATTTTTCTGGCAATTCCACTGTCTATTATCACACTATTTTTACACTGGTAACAGTTACGGCACGTAGACAAGATATGGTTTATGATATTAGTAGAAGGGTAGGCCTTTCTTTTCGTATTTGCTTTCATTTGAATGCTAATACCCGAAAGCTGACGATATGGTTTAACACTGGGTAACATATTACCACAAGCACTAGCAAGAAGATGCCCCTCTTCATCAACTATTATTTTTATGTTGGCACTCTCTTTGAGTGCAATCATCTCCGGAGATCTCAATCTCACATATCCACCATAATAAGAGTTGAATTTTTTGGGTAATCCAAAAAAATTTAATTCCTTACTGTCATGACAATGCACGCATACGTTTCCGATAGTGCTAACACTTGTACTTGTTTCATAGTTTAAATACTTCTCCTTCTCAGCATTCAATGCTACAATAACACTATCATGTGAACATACTTTCTTAAAATGCTTCATCTTCACTTCTTAGAGATATGAGTTGTGTTTATTGTTCGACTGTGTAAAAAATACTGATTTAATACATCCAATAAACTAGGTAGTGTCGATAACAGGACATGGAGTACCAGTGGGAAAGCCGCATCGTGTCTCTGAGCAAGTATAGAGTACAATTGTTCGAGTCATAAGCATATTTCATATCATTTTAAGATACGTAAAAAAAAGTTCAAGAATTTCGAAGTCCAAAAAAAAATGTAATGCAATAAAAAAAAGTGCAACTACAAACAATATTTTTCTAACATTAAAAGTTGCAACTAACATTTATAAATCCATCTCTTTTTTAATTTTTAAATTTATAAATATGATTTTTTTTATGTTTTAAGTATATTTCATATCATTATAAGAGCTTTAAAAAAAAAGTTGAAGAAATATATCACTTTAAAAAAATAATAAAAAAAAAAAAAAAAAACTTCAAAAAAAAATAATAAAAAAAAAAATGAGGGGAGTGGGTGGTAAAGCCGCATCGTGTCTCTGGGCAAACATAGAGTACAATTGTTAGAGCCATAAAAATATTTCATGACATTTTAAGATATGTAAAAAAAAAGAAAAAAAAAGTTGAATAATTTTGAAGTCCAAAAAAAACTTAGTCCAATAAAAAAAAGTGCTACTACAAACATTATTTTTCTAATAGTAAAATTCACGACTAATATTTCTATATCATTCTCATTTTGAATTTGGAAAATATTAAATGTGATTTTTTTTTTGTTTTAAGTATGTTACATGTCGTTCTAAGAGATGTAAAAAAAAAGTTGAAAAATATATCATGTTAAAAAAATAATAAAAAAACTTAAAAAAGAACTTCAAAAAAATCAAAAAAAAATGGGGGGAGGGGGTCAAAAAGTTGGATGGGAAGGGAACCCCTTAGAGTTTGGAGAGAGGGGATCTTTGGGGATTGAGGTCTTTGGTGCTTAGGGTCGTTGGCGCTTATGATCCTTGACGGTTCATACTCATATAGACCTCACAATTTGATTTGTAAGGCTTTCTATGGATGGTTCTGAATTTATTTATTAAAATTATTTTATTTCCATCTACATCTCTCTTAGTATCAACTTTTTAGTATACTATAACGTTAGACCATATTTTATGTTGACAACACTGTTCAACTCCAATTCACAAAAGCTATACGCTTTTTCGCAAATAGAGTTATTCATTTGGTAAATGATTTAACACCATGTGTCAATCAATTCTAGACATGATACAAGGTACCTTCAGCCTAGAGGTTATTATTGTATTACAATTTTTGATTCAGAAACACGCGCGGCTTGGATATATCTTTAGTAAAAAACATTATTTATACGAAAACTATGATTTTCTTACCCTATGACAGAAACCAGTATTTTTTACAGAAGGCGCAATAAACCTTTTGAATACATAATGTGATGATCAAAAGTTTTGGCTTGTTCTGAATTTCTTTATTAAAATTCTTTTCTTGCCATCTACATCTCTCTTATTATCAACTTTTTAGTATAATATAACCTTGGACCATATTTTATATTGACAACACTGTTCAACTCCAATTCGCAAATACTATACCCTTTTTCGCAAATAGAGTTATTTTTTTGGTAAATGGTTTAACACCATATGCCAGTCAATTCTAGACAAGATGCAAGGTACCTTCAGCCTAGAGGTTAGTAGTGTCTGACAATTTTTGAGTCAGAAATATGCGCAGCCCCCCCCCCGTAAAAATTCCTTCTGGACAATTCCATCCTTGATGAAAATCTCCCCCTCCGTCAAATTCCTTGCAGAAGTTCTCCTGACAAATTCTCCTTAGCATACTTTCATTTGAAAAAGACTTCAAGTTCTAACCGTTTTTCTTATCACTCCAGAATTCCCCCTTCCATGGAAAATATTTCCCGGAAATCAAAACACGCAGAAAATTCCCCCCGAGTAATTCCCAGGGAACATCTCCAGGTGCAAAATAGAATGGGCAAAGATAAAGTAAAACGAATAAAAATAATTTTCGCACAGGAATTGTGTCAATTTCCCCTAGAGTTCACCCCCGGAGATTTCCCTCTTCACATAAAACTGTCCATATGAAAACCACCCCAAGCACACTCCCCAGTAGAGATGCCTTATTGAATACTACGATTCACCCCTGCTGCCACCTACAACTTTTTTTTAACACCAAATATGGGTATAGAGTCATTAGGGAGAACACGTGGTTAATGGGGTCAATGACCTAAATTTCCAAGGTCAATGTTGTTGTTGTTTCGTGCAAGCTCTCAGCGAATGTCAAGGTCGATGTTGTTGTTGTTTTGTGCACGCTCTCAGCGAATGTCGAGGTCGATTTATTTGTTGTTTTGGGCAAGTGCACGCTCTCAGCGAATGCCAAGGTGTCCAGAAATAGGAAAGAGCATTTGTTGTTGTTGTTGTTCTGGGCATGCTCGAGGCGAATGTCCAGGTGTCCAGAAATAGGAAACAACATTTGTTGTTGTTTTGGGCACGCTCGATGCGAATGTTAAGAGTTTCCAGAAATAGGAAACCGTTAGATCACGTGTTTCCCTTCTCGGCCAATCAGAGGGCTTGCTTACATAACAATTCACCCTTGAGATTTCATATATAACGGACATGCAATGTGATTAAATTATCAGAAACTATTGTGACACAGTGCAAACAACTAGAATGGATAATATTGATGAATTAGAAGCCTTGGCAACTACAATTTACCATGTAAGTTCCGTTTTAGTATATTTTCAAATAAAATTATTTTCCGTGGTCACCCTCCAGTATATTCAGGTGGTCACCCCCCCCACTCCAGTACAAACATCACTATACAATCTTCATACTCGATAGAAAACATGAAAGGTGTTCTTTTTATTACCTAAACCTAACCCCTCTCTCATTGTTTTTACAATCAAATTCTCGCAAATAGAAATAATTTTCTTTTCGTTAAATTTATGCAATTTCAAGTGTTCTATATCCTGGCTAAAAGCGACCACTGACTTCCGTCACTGTTGTTACTAACCCGCTCTGGTTTTGACACAAGGCTCCAGCGCGAGGCCTATAATTAGCTGTCACCCTTTTCCTGTTTGTATACATTAGCTGGTTTTAGGCAATCTAGGTTTTAGTTTTTTTACGTAATTCTGTGTTTGTCTGAAAATATCGGACAGCTAATTTTGTCTGAAAATAGCGATAGATATTTAGGGCATTGGAATTCTATGTAAGAGTGTTCGGGATTATTTCAAGCTTTCTTTCGATAAAGTTTCCCTTATATTCCCGGGAGGGGAGCGTGAATCCAGGATTTTTGTTGGGGGAGGGGGTTAGCACTTTTAATAGTGACAAAATAGAAATGAAAAGATAATTGTTTCTTACTTAAGTGTCTAACCATTTCTCTTCGACATTTAGTGATTTTAGCTATAACATTTGAATAAAAGGCAGTAAGATATATTCGTTATTGATATGCCTTTTGCTTGAATAAATCGCAAGATTAACTCAATGAGAGGGTAGACCTAGGGTGGGTTAATTTTCCTAAATTTAGGGGAGGGGGCGTGAATCCAGGATTTTTGTTGGGGAGGGGGTTAGCACTTTTAATAGTGACAAAATAGAAAGGAAAAGATAATTGTTTTCGACTTTAGTGTCTAACCATTTCTCCTCGAAATTTTAGTGATTTTATCTATAACATTTGAATAAAAAGGCAGTAAGATATATTCTTTATTGATATGCCTTTCGCTTGAATAAATCACAAGATTAACTTAATGAGAGGGTAGACCTAGGGCGGGTTAATTTTCCTAAATTTAGGGGGATAGACAAAATTCTGGTTAGTGTGGATACTAATTCTCCTTCTGTAAAAAGGGGAGAAATTATTTATCATACTAACTTTTTTCTCTTCTTTAAGGCAAATTATGAAGAATGTATTTCGGCCCCTCCATCTGTAAAGAGAGCAAGAGAGGGTGAGGCAGCCCCAATGCAGCCTGTCAGAAAGTTAAAAAGAGAGTGGGCGGATAACTACAATGCCGAAGCCCCACCTACACAAGGTCAAGAGGTTGTCTATCATCATACTTTTCTTTTCACTGTCCTTTCTTTTCACTATTTTTCGACATTGTGTAAAAGTGTATCTCTGAGATATTAACCCCTCACCCCCAACCATTATTTTCTCTGCCCTCCCTCAGAGATATCTAAATGTAATTTTTTTGCTTGTCAAACTGCTCTTTTTTTCTAATCTTTACTATTTTCTATGCATTCCCCCTATCTCTTCGTCGCTATCTCATAAGCGAATATTTTTAGGTACCTTTGAAACTCTGTGAATGCTATTCTTCACATAGTTTTAAGAGAGAGAGATTATTCCATTTTATCCATCTGTCACATATTGGCGTTCTAATTTGCACTGAATATTTCTAAATAGCTTTCTATCGTGCCAAGACTCTAGCGAGAGGAAACCAAGTTAACGGTTCCCGACATTTTCCTGCCTGTTGAAGTTCAGTCTTGGACTGCAGAACACTCGCGCACGACAGGTTACAATAATTAAACTCATGAGTTCACTGAATCTGTGTGGAATTAGAAAGAAAAATAGTGAGTTATGCATTTTAAGCGAATATATCAACCTTTGACGCGCATTATGTAAAGTTTTTATGGGAGCCGGTCGCGACGCGCCGCGGGAAGCAATGAGGGCCCGAAAAGCGCAGGGAGATGCGCTGCGGGCCCGAGAAGCACTACGGGATGCGCCGCGGGCCCGGGAAACGCCGCAAAAAAAAAAAAAAAAAAAAAACAGCATGGCTGATTTGAACACATTGAAAATAAACTATTTTTTGAACAAAATCAAATTGCCGCCTTCTATGTAAAGCGATGTTTGAGATTGTAAATATCCTATATTAAGTTGGAAATTGGAACTTTCAGTTGAATTAACCAAATGCTACTATGTGCATACTACTACTACTACTTAACCTAAGCGTTGACTTTAAATAATAATCCAAATTTTAAAAAACAGTAGGGATGATTTGAACACTTTGAAAATAAGCTATTTTTCATTTATAGGTTGGAGCATTGGTCCCTTATTCACCATCGTCATCAGGTGAAGGAGAGGACGCATCGGTGGACTTACAGAGCAATTCACCATGGAGCGACTCTCTACTGGAAATACCTTTTAATATTGATGCTTTTCTAAGTAATTATTTCAATGTAGAACCTAGCACAGTTGAGCAAGGTAATGTTCCTAGTTCAGAGGGGGACTTGCCATTGCTAAGTCCAAATACCCTAAAATTTTAGAAGATTTTACTGGGAACCCTCTTCTACCCCCCACTGATTACCTACTTCCACTTCAAACAACTGAAGTGGAGCATAGCCCAAAGATTGTTGAACAACTTGGGGGATGGGGTAATATACCAGAGGGGGTACAACTTTCCCCGATTTTCTATTGTCGAATACAATTTTAAATAATATAGTTGTTTTCACTGCGACTTTTGGGGATCCTTTTAATTCACTTATGGGGGAAATTTTGTGTTTGATCCCGTAGAAATTGTGCATAAATATGTAGATAAAATTCGTGCACTACTGGAGAACCAAATTCAGTTGTGGGGAGGTAGGGATTCAATTAAGGTTTCTATTGTTTTAAAGGTTTTTTATTTAAATGAGGGAAGAATTGAAGTTTATTACTATTTTATAAAGTTCGATATGCGCATAATTTATCCAAATTAAGAAAATTTTGAGGGTGTTTTTTACTAAGTGGGTAGGACAAATTATTGCGCCTATTGAGAACTTTAACGAAAATGGGAGCGGATCGATAGTTTTATTTATTGAAAATTTAAGCGTTAATATTTGTAAATTTACGAAAGATTTTATTTTAAGAGGGGGGCAGGTGGGTATGAAAAGGATACAGTTTTAAAATATAATCCGGATCTAGTAGGTTGTCAAGGGGTCCAGCGGATTTGTTTTGAAACAGATCAAAAATGTTTCAAGTATGCTTTCCTCATATAAACATTTCCGCCTCTAGCAGATGACGCTACAAAGACAAATCTAGATCATAGGGCTGTACATGGGAAGGAAGGGTCCAATTTCCCAATTGTAGATTTCTCTTGCTTAGAAGGAAAATACCCAGTAATGCTACGATCTATTGATATTTTTGAAAGGGCTAATTTCTATTTAAATATTGGCGTTACTTTGGTTCCGTATGAAACCGAATTTGAAGATTGGGCTAATTCTAAAAAGAAGGGGGTGGTCTCCCCCGTAAGGGGCCCGTAAGTTGAAATGGTCAAACACTGGGTTTGTTTGTTATACACACCACCTAGTCAACCGATTGCAATTGTCCATTTTAATCCAAGTACCGACATGAGTAGAGTTCTGGGGGAGGGTAAGGATAGGGGGGAATGTTTCTACTGTCCGACATGTCTCTCTCGATTCCGTAGTGATATAAAATTATGGGATCACATGAAGCATTGTAGACGGCATGGATATCAGACAGTGGAAACGGTTTCAGGGGATAGGGCCATTCTACGCTTTAAAAATTTCCAAAATACCCTCCTCCAGTGCAACAAAATATCTTTAGACTGTGAAGCTAAGCTGGTGGAGGTGAACGATCCCCAATATCCAAACCGTATCAAAGAACACCAGGCTATTGCAGTGTCCTATGCTCATGCGCAAAGAGACAGTTCTAACACCATGCGGTTGTTAGAAATAGTTGAGACATTGGATGAGAACTAGTGCATGGTCAAGGCACTGACTAAACTAATTGGCACGGCTAATGGTGCTATTTCTCGTTTGAGAAATACTCATCATCCAATGGTGCTGTCCACAGAGGATCGTCTCGCGATTAAAAATCAAAACATATGTTGGGTTTGTACGGGGGAGTTTGTAGAGGAGGAGACGGGGACTAACGAGAACAGAGGGGAGAGGGGAAAAGTCAAAGACCATGATCATTTGTGGCAGGAAATATCATCTGGGGGTAGTAATTTTAGGGGGGTAGCGCATCAATCGTGTAATTTAAATGTTAGCCAATAGTTTTTTATCCCTGTTTTTATTCACAATTCTAACTATGACTTAAAATTTATTTTACCGGCACTGGCACGTATGCACAGGGAGGGTGGGGGAGTAGACAGTCCATGGGTAAACAGTTCATTTACCTATAACATTATTCCCAAATCGGCCGAGAAGCTGTTGCTTCTCGAACTGGAATGGCAGGTAGTGGATAATGGACATACGTGCTGGAATAAAATCAGGTTTTTAGATTCCTTTAGTTTTTTTCCCAAGGCATTAAGTCAATTGATTCAAGTGCAGAAAAGTGATAATTTTGATAGCTTTCCGTTGCTTAAACAGGACTGTCCAGACAGTGAAATGTATGACTTATTAACCAGCAAACGTGTATATGCATACGATTATTACTTTTCTGGCGCTCGCTTAAGCGAGGAGAACCTACCTCCGATTGAAGCTTTTTACAATTCACTGACCAATAGTGAAGGCACAGCCGAGGAGTAAGAGTTTGCCAAGAAGGTGTGGGCTAAGGTGAATTGTAAAAATGGGTTGGATTATTATAGACTGTACTTGGCCAGTGACGTTTTAACTCTGTTGGATATAGTCTGTAAGAACACAGACCAAATCTATTCAGAGTTCGGGTTAGATATAGGCTACTATTTTTCCACACCAGATTTAGTGATGGATTTGATTTTAAAAATTAGAAGGGAAGATATAGGCCTAATTACCGATGCAGATCAACACCTTTTTGTAGAGTGTTCAATGAGGAGAGGGTATGTTTTTCATGGGGACCGCGTCTTATCGACCGATCCGAGCGGACAAAGCACCGGTGCAAAGTCAAATGCAGTGTTCTTGGACATGAACTCATTGTATCCCTCGGCAATGTCTCACTACTCTTTGCCGTGTGGGAACTATCAATGGCTTGAGAATCCTTGTGAGTTCCCCGACATTACCACCGTCGAGGACAATGGGCCACAAGGTTGGTTCTTTGAAGTTGACGGTCACATTCCGCTGGCGCTTCACGACTCAGTCAAAGATTTTGTCTTTCCCTGTATCAATCGACCCGTGCGCAGGGACTCGCTCAGCCCCTAGAATCGATCATTGGTTGAGGATATGGGGATGCACTGGACTCCCTCCAAACAAAACCTGATTGCTGATTTGGACCCTCAAGAGAATATCGTTGTTCATCACGGGCTTTTGTACTGAATGTTCAGCAATGGTGTCAAGATGACAAAAATACACAGGGTCCTGCAGTTTAATTCGTGACCTTATTTAAAAATGTGTATTGACACCAGTGCTGCTAAACGCTCTAGGGCAAATTCAAAGGTGGAGAAGGAAATGTACAAACTCATCCTAAATTCAGCGTTTGGCAAAATGTGTGAAAGCGTACGTAATAGATCTCGATTTGATGTCGTGACTGACCCTCTAACGTGCACGAATTATTGCCGATCCCAATTTTACATCGTTCACGAGCATAAAGACTGGCATGGTTCTTCTACACAGGCGAAAGCGAAATGTGGTACTGAACAAGAATATAGCAGGCGGCAGTTCAGTACTAGAAATTTCCAAAACGCTCAGGTTGTTCGTTCTTTTGCAATGTGTGCAAGATGCAATGGCCGCGGGAGGGGAAGGTTCAAGTTTACTATGGGGATACAGATTCTCTGCTGCTAAAGGTAAATGGGACTGAAGATTTATTGGGTGATCTAGAAAAGGGGGAACACATCAGCTCGCGGATGGATTTCACCAACTGGAACCCATCCCTCAAACCCAAGTCTGTTAAACTTCAAGCCCCCAACCAACTCTTAATGTTAAAATCAGAGACTGGGAGTTATTTTATATCCAGGGGGGTGTTTCCGGGCCTCAAATTTTATTGCGTTAAAACACACAGTGGGGATAAAAAAAAGGCGTTTAAAGGGGTGCCTACACATTTTTTAAAGAGCAATTTCAACTTGAGCGTGTATAGAGACTGTGTAGAAAGTAGCCTAGAACCAAGAACAAAAGTGGTTGCAATTCACTCCCTCCAGTATAGAAATTCTACTGTGAGAGTGGAAAAAAATGCAATGTCGTTTATATCTGACAAATTCTATGTGGTCTAGAATGGTGTGAGTGTCCTGTCTCATGGCCACTACCGTATTTCAGACCGAGTTGAATGCATAGACTATCGCAATAAACTTGGTCTCGATAAATTAACCTAATCTGACTAACCAACTAACCTGCTCATAAATTAACTAACCACCCAACCCGTTCATAAATTAACTAATCTAACCTCAACTAATCCAACCTCAACTAACCTGTAGCAGCAGTGACGACAACTATTGTACTGTTTTTTTTTCACCCTCGCGGTTCCCGGGGACTGGGGGGCCCTTCTCACTGCCGGCTCCTGGGGGTGGGGGGGTCCCGCCCGCAGCTCCCGAGGGGGGGGAGGGTGGGGGGGCCGCCGGCGGACGGCCTTCGGCCCCGCGACCCCGGGGGGGACCTTTAAATTCACTGTAATGTTCAACTGTGCTAGTTCATGTTCCAAGGGCTTTTTTTCAAGTGTTTTTTTCAAGTGCTCATGTTTTGTACAGAAAAGTGTGTGTTTGCTACTAATGTAAATAAAGTGTTGTTGTTGATGGACAAAGTGTTTAAAGACAATAAGTGTTGCTCTTCATGGACAAAAAAAGTGTTTAAAGACAATAAGTGTCATTTTTATCGTTGCAGTTCATGTTGAACAAATAGAGTTTTCATGCAGTGTCGAAATAAATACTGTCATGAAATATTGTCAACTGTTCTTGTTGAACATAAAGTGTTATTCATATCGTTGCAGTTCACGTTGAAAAAATAGATTTTTCTGCAGTGTTGAAATAAATGCTGACATGAAATATTGTTGTTTTTCTTGTTGAACAAGTGTTATTCATATCGTTGTAGTTCACCTTGAGCAAATATTTGTTTTCATGCAGTGTCGAAATAAATGCTGCCATGAAATATTGTTTTTTTTGTTGTTGTTAACCAGTACTAGATAGATCTATGGGAAAATTATTACTGCTTATTCATTGGACACGTATGATTTACAGTTAGTTGTAGTCTAACTGTTGTCAGCAGCAGCAGCAGCAGCAGCAGCATGTAACAATTTAAAACACCCTTCAGGTTGTTTCTTCGTGGGCCTTCAATGTCGAGGAAAACAATACTTTTAACTAAAATAATTCAAAATTGCGATAAAATGTTTTTGGAAAAGCTGAAAAAAAATCTACTATTGCTATAGTATTTGGCAGGAGTCCTATGATCAAATAAAAGCAATTGTCACAACCGTACGAATACAATTCATACGGGGGCTTGATGTTTCCGATATCATTGAATCGAACTCATGACTGATTATTGATGATTTGGCTGAATCCATTGAACAGTTCTCACAGGAAATGCTACAACTGTTCACCGTTCGCTCCCACCATGAACAAATTTCCATAACCCTAGTTCTACACAATCTGTTTCATCAGAGCAAATGTATGCGAACCCTTGCTTTGAATTGCACCATCTATATTATCTATCGAGTTGTTCGTGATTCTAGCTCCCTAATAACTCTCAATAAACAGATATACCCCGGAGCTCCTAAATTTCTGTTGTCAGCGTACACTCAGGCGACTAGCGAGACCTACGGCTACATTTTGTTGGATCTTAATCAGAGCACACCCGAGGATCTACGTGTAGTCACCGACATTTTCGACAAAGATTTTACAGTATATCTTCCGGCGAACAGTAGAAAAGACTATTAGTTGCCATTAAGACACTGAAGAAACTACACGAACAACGGCATTTATTTTCATTTTTAAGCACTTCAAAACTCTTGCTTAGGAAGGCGAGACTCAAACATGGTGTTGACAGTGATTTCATTAATTTAATATCTTAATTTTGTTTAAATTTGCCCGAGGAAATTGTTAAATTGGAAGATGTTTTTATAAACCATAAAAAGAAACATCGCACCACTTTACACGCCTTGGTTTTTAAAAACAAGGGAAAAGTTTTTAAACGAAAACGTCTCCTTCAAGCGGGCGGTAGCTTTTTCACACTTTTACTGTCAATAATTGCTGGACTTGTAAACAGTTTTCTCTAGAGAATGGCAGAACCCTATAAATTGACACCATTTGAACTTGTCCTCTCGCCCGTCGAACATTTTGAAGACAATCTAAGCAAATTCATTAATGATGAGAATATTGCCGATGACAAAAAACTGCTTTTACTCCAAGATGCATTGTGAAGTGTGGATAAACATAAAACTTATCGTGAGAGACCCACCTTCGCCACTGATCCCTCTAAACAGGAAACATCTCCTCAAGATTCTGCAGCACAATCAAAGGAGAAGGAATTGAATTCAATTATATCGAAAATTGGGAACCTATTGCCACTGACCTATTGTGAACAAAGTAAAGGAGTATTATCATATCTCATGTTGGAAACTTATGATGATGAAGTTCAAGTCGATAGCACCGGGAAACGAATTATAATTCAGGGAAAAAGTTATAATCTAGTTAATTTAATTTTATGATATGGTGACAAATCGTAAAGGACTTTTATCCTTTGATAATAATCTATACACCTTTCTAAGTGTATCAAACTTCCCCAAAAGTCTTATTGGTAATAAGCAAATTCTAAAGAAACTAAGAGAATATAGTCTTCCTCCAACACCAACACCAACATCATTTAAAAAAGAAGAAGAAGATTCAATATTTGAAGATACTAGTAGCGGTGCTGATTTTACAACACCTGTGGCTGCTAGCCAAAAGTGAAGACGAATTGATTCATCCTGCAGTTAGCAAAAGGGGAGTGGTCATTACACTACGTATTTGCGCTCAAAATGGATGAACTTCTGAAAGGTGTCTATGAAAATGTTGGTGACGCGGGGAGTTTAAGGTCTCCCGAAAAGCTTTCTAAAGCTGTTTCCGGCCCCACATTGAAAAAAGCAAAAGAGTATCTAGAGAATGAACCGAGTTACACACTGCATCGGAATCACAGGCTTCGCAGCAAACAATATCGACAAACTAAAGCCCTTTTCCCTCTGCATATAATGCAAACAGATCTTTTAACTTTAGATGCAATTCAACGAAGTCACAATGCACCCTAAAAATATATTCTGGTGGCAATCAGTATCTTTAGTCGCTATGCATATGCAAGTCCTCTGCGATCAAAGAGTGTTGTTGAAGTTGATCAATCCATTTAAAGCAGTCTTGAGCGGAATTTGCATTGAAAAATTCAATCGGTTCGCAGTAGTGTACGGGTTAATCCCCATTTGCAAAAGGTTTTTTCGAAATATAATACAACATCTTATTGCGTACACAGTCCGAAATGATCTTCATTGCCCGACTAGTAGTCCGGAACAAATTGTCTTATAATTACAAGATTTTGTAGTCTGAAAAAAACACCGGCTTGTATTCAATATTTAGATAAAATCATGCAGATATACAACCATCGACCCCATCGATCTCTGTCCAACTCAAGCCCTCGGGATGTTCACTACAATGAAAATACATTTGATGCTTTTCTAAAGCAATATTCCAGTGAAAAAGAGAAAAAAAAATGTGAAGAAGAAATTCAATGTTGGTGATACTGTTCGACTTAATAGAACCACCAATATTTTTGAAAAGGGGAATTATTTATGGAGCACCGAACTTTTTAAAGTGTCCAAAATCCTAGACACCGAACCCATAACTTATCGTTTGTGAGATACCAAAGATGATGAGATTCTTGGCGGTTTTTATGAATATGAACTGCAAAAAGTTAGAAACACTAGCGAAATTTATCAAATTGAAAAGATATTAAAGAGTCGTACTCGTAGGGGCAAGAGACAGTTTCTTGTTCGCTGGCTAGGATACAACTCAGATTTTGATTTTTGGGTCAGTGCTGAAGATATTAAAAATGGCCAATGATTTCTATGTGACTTTCATGTCCAATGTTTCTGATCGTCTCTACAGTGATTTGAATAAAACAAGTGATTTTCGGACGAAACTCTCCCCCACCATCAAATTCGACGACAATGGAAAGTATGAAGTGGCTCTTGTCGACTGTATTCTAAAAAATACCTATTACATCCTGAGAAAGGATCGTAAATATGATATTAAAATTAGACCCTATGATTGGCCGCCACCATCCTTCAAGTGATCAAGAACAAATTCAAAAAATCAATTGGATGGATTATCTATACATTGAATTACCCTACGAGGAACTCACCTGTATGCATGATTTATGTCGTTCTATTAATAAAAGAATTTCCGCTCGTAAAAAGGAGCTTTTCATTTCAACTATTCAAAGGAGGAGGGCAAGATCTACATTAGTTCACCTATTGCCAGTGAAAAGGTTATTCTCAATGATAGTCTACAGGATGTTCTTGGCTTTAAGCTCAATATAATCAATGGTAAAAGTGCCGGAAACACTAATTTCATTTTTGCTGACTATCCGCCTGCCTTCTCCACAGACACTTGTATATTTATCTACGCTTCATTTGTGGAAACATCTCGGGTTGGTAATTCAAATGTCCCCCTCCTACGAGTTCTTGAACGAAAAACCAATCAAGAACATATTCACCACTAAAGTATAAAGTATCTTCATTATATTCCCGTAAACACTTCCTATTTGGAACTCTGTCAGTTAACACTAAGAACCGATTTGGGCGATCCCATAGCAATTTCAAAAGGTTTGGCTGTGATTACATGCCATTTTCGTCCCATCGTTCAAAAGCAAGATGTCTAATAAAAAAGTGGTATTCACTTGTTCTGATTTTGACTGCTATGTTAATACTCTTGGCCCAAGACAACAGGGCAATGGAATGGACTACTACAAAGGTCGCTCATCAATGTCTGGCTACGGTTTTGGCAGTTGGTTTGCTAAGCTCTTTCGCTCTTCACTACCTCTGGCCAGAAAATATCTTGTACAGGCTGCGACAGATTTTGCATCCTCTACACTATACAATTGGGGCTCTGGCAAGGATTTTAAAAAAAGTGCTTCGGAAAATCTTAGGTCCAGTGCGCGAACCCTTGGCGAGAGATTAAAACAAACTGGTAAAGTCTTAAAAAGTTCAAGAAACGATGCATCACTCATCAGTCTCCACACAGGTCGGAAAGAAAAGACATCATCTCTCTTGTCAAAGAAAAGAAGGAAAAAGCCAACACGTGCTGTAAACAGAAGAAGAAGCCCCAGGAAGAAAATTGTTAGATCGAAACTAGATTTCTTCTCCCAAAATGTCCTACCTACCGCATAAGGATTCTCAACCTTCAATCACCGCCTCATTGAATCTATTCAATGCTGAAAATGTTGATGTGAGTGTCAAGCATGGATACTATGAACAATTTTATCCTCAACAACCCCTCTGATAATATCCACTTTGAAATTTATTCCAATGAAGACTGCTTTATGGACATGTCTTCAACATTTATAAATTTGCAAATGAAAGTCCAGAAATTTGATAATAACTGCCAATTCGGGCCAATGGAATATACTAT
This sequence comes from Artemia sp. Qi Xiang Cuo, assembly GCF_049724085.1. NCBI lineage: Eukaryota > Metazoa > Arthropoda > Branchiopoda > Anostraca > Artemiidae > Artemia > Artemia sp. Qi Xiang Cuo. The sequence continues at coordinate 572,074 of NC_142795.1, read as the reverse complement.
GAAAATTGTTTATTGCACAATTTATTTCGTCAAATTAGTGTCTACATCAATGGCACACTGGTGAGCACAAGCAACAATCTCTCAAATTTATACAACCTATATGCAATTCATGTTGATGTCACCCAAATTATACAAGGAATTGAGAGGCACCTCCAATGGATATGAATATATTACTAATACTGATAGTACATATGCACTTAAAAATGCTACAACTAGTGAATTAAATCTAGTTGGGAAAATATATCATGAAATATTTAATATACCCCAATGGCTGCCGCCCAATGTTAAAGTGGATATAAAACTGACGCTTGCATCATCCAATTTTATATTGAGAAAAGAACTTTCTGCCAATCCTGATGTAAGTCTCTCCCTCACCTCGGCAATACTTCATGTACGCAAACAACAGGTCATGAGTTCTGTTGCTTTGGCCGTCGAAAAAACTGAGAGCCAATGGAACTAATATTAAACTACTTGTTCCTCATACAATCACCACTCAACGTCATATCGCAATGGGCTCATGCACCTTCACCGATTCATCCTTTATCAATGGTGAAATTCCGTCAAAACTCGCTTAGGTATTTGTAAAAAGCTCCAGTGCAATAGGATCATGGACTGAATGCACACATAAATTCGAGATGTTTGGACTTTCATCTCTTGTGTGCAAAGTAAACGGTATCCCACTCTACAATCTATCTTTTGATAAATCCTATAGAACATTGTATGAGTTGACAATGCAAACCCTAGATCATGATTCGCAACTATTTGAAAATGGTATAACCGAAGATATGTTTGCTAAAACAAATGGTATCATTGTACTGGATTTGTCTGGTACACAGGATATGAGTATAGTACGTAAAAGGAGTTTGCGTTTAGAGTGTACATTTGCCGACCCATTGGCTGAGAGTATTGCACTAATCTCACTAAATCAATATGAAACCTATTGGGAAATCACTCCCGAAGGTAGTGTTCTACTAGACTTGGCGCCATGAACACCAGTCAAATAATCAATTTATTTAATATGGACCCCTACATGTCCCAGTGCAAATCCTATTGTCTACCCTCGGACTTTCTTGGAAAAATTGAAAGTGTCAACAATATCTTGATTATTGTTAATAGCAGTCCGTCGACTGTGCTGACGGGTCATTGGGTGTGCTTCTTTCAAACAATGAAGACGATTGAATTTTTTTATCCTCTTGGTCTACCCTATACATTCTACACACCTCACATCAGCAACTATATTGAGAGGAGTGGGAAAACTATTATTCAAAATTGGAAGAGGGTTCAGGATCTATCAACTAAAAGCTGCGGCTTCCATGCACTACAATATTTTGTGTTCCGATATCGTGGCTATACTTACAAGCAGTTTGTCCACATTTAGGTTGACAATCCTCGTCTGAACGACTTTCTAGAGGAAAATATCCTCTAAGACCTATACAGTATTGATTTCAGTGCCCTAAGAGTAAAGTGCTTACAAAATGTTTGTGAATTTGTTTATTAATAAAATGCATATATATATACAACAATGTCTTTAAATCTACACTTTTAGATTTCTTCTTCAATGTATAGGCAACTGTCGTGAACCAATAATGCCGGTAAACCATTTGGATTCACTGTATATTGATCCTGATTGACTGCAATGTCAGGGTCAAATTTTCTACAGTACAATGTAACTTCACTCTTGTCATATCTATTTGTATAGTCAATGATACTATTTGAGTTCATATTATGAAATTCACGACTTTCAATCGGTCTATTTGAAGCAATATCACATACAGTTTTTTCAAATGGTGAATCACATTTGGTAACTGCCAAATAAAAATCACTTGGTTTATAGTCACAGTAGGCAGTGTCATCACAACGATGACTTAGAAACCAAATTGTCTTGTTACCCCAACAGTTGAATCGTAGACCAGATTCCTCTTCCCAGAATAATTTAAATCCACGACGATACCAATCTCGTAGAAATAAACTAAAATCACGTTTAGGCATCTTTCCAATCATAGCGGGGTAAGTATTCTCCCACTGATCACATTTATCATGGTGACAATTGGAGCACAGGTGCCCTCTAGGGTGAGAGTCACACACCTCTTCAAGACATGAATTACATCCTTTAATTTGTACTGCATAGCCTCTATGTAATTTACAAGGATTACATAATTTGCACTTTTCGCTATACTCATCTATAATTGTACAATTCTCACATTGAGTCCAACTGCCAAGAGTGTACATGCACAATGGACATATATAGAACATTTTTCGGTTTCCGATGTCAACTCTCTCACAGCTAAAACGAAACTGATCGTCCTCGCTGACGGATAAATTCAGTGAGAGGAAATGAGGGAGAGGAGTAGCTCTGTAACATTACCTCTTTCGAAGGAGGAGCCATCTACATTGAATCCATTGGCAATGTTTTCGAAAGTGTATCCACAATATGATTCTGCTTTGTTCCACTTCATATATCAATAAATTGACTATAAGCATTTGATTCACATTTTAAAAGTTTCATACAATAGTCCAATGGGGGAGAATCACTCCTCATTATATTGTCAAGTGTTCCCTGACAAGAGAATATCCTGCGTTTAAAAGATAACTCGAGAAAATTGTCATCCAAAATCAAATGTTTTTCCATAAACTCTAGATTTGATCTAATTCTCTCTTTCTCAAATTTATTCATTTTTCAGTCCTTTCACTCTGACTGCTGACTCTAGACTGACCCTGATTCGTTAGCCCTGACCAGAAAATAAATGGAACATTTTCGATTTCGAAACAATTTTATTGAATAATTATAACAACAATAATACTATGCATGTACAATTAGCGATACTGTTTATTGTCTTCAATATGTTTCACCAATGCACTTAAAGCACATTGAAGTCTATTCACATGTGCTATATCAACTTTAGCGGCAAAACATAATTGATCCTCCATTTTAAATTTGCTCAATGATACCACATATCTTGCATATAATACATCCCATTCCAGACAAAGTCGTGATCCTTTCGTGATTTTCACCGTAATGTTTGGTGCTCTTGTATTATTACCATCAACTCCACTATCAACTTCTAAGAGGGTAAACATTCCACTCGCCATCAACACAAATATATATCCAAATGAGTAATGTCAAAACTGTTCTCACTCCTTTGAATTCTATTCACAGACTAATAAAAACTCTAGCAAAAATCCTTTCCTCATATTCCCTCCGCCGCTAATATGTAAGCAAGCCCTCTGATTGGCTGAGAAGGAAACACGTGATCTAACTGTTTTCTATTTCTGGAAACTCTTAACATTCGCCTCGAGCATGCCCAGAACAACAACAACAACAAATGCTCTTTCCTATTTCTGGACACCTTGGCATTCGCTGAGAGCGTGCACTTGCCCAAAACAACAAATAAATCGACCTTGACATTCGCTGAGAGCGTGCACAAAACAACAACAACAACATCGACCTTGACATTCGCTGAGAGCGTGCACAAAACAACAACAACAACATCGACCTTGGAAATTTAGGTCATTGACCCCATTAACCACGTGTTCTCCCTAATGACTCTATACCCATATTTGGTGTTAAAAAAAAGTTGTAGGTGGCAGCAGGGGTGAATCGTAGTATTCAAAAAGGCATCTCTACTCTCCCCTCCCCCAAAAAAAGAAGAAGAAGTGACTCTATACTTCCCAATAATAAACACCGTACGTAAGCATTGGGCACATTTTCAACTTACAGACCTATCCCCGGGGGCTGGGGGGTGCCATTTTATCTCCAAAGCCATAGTTTCTGGATTTTTTAACTATGCTGAACAAAATGGCTATCTCAAATTTTTGATCGTTTTGAGAGTTCGGGGGCTTGGGAGGGACGCTAGTTGTCCACCAATCTTTGTGTTAAGTTAAAAAGAGCTCCAGTCACTTAGAAGTACCAATGCTTTAGGAGCATTGGTTCGTTGCGATCAGCTCGGGGGGAAAAAAGAAAGAAAAACAAAGTAAACACGCATCCCTGATCGTTCTTCTGCATGACAAAAAAAGACAAATTCTGCATTTTTACAGATAGGAGCTTGAAACTTCTACAAAAGGGTTCTTTGATAAGTTGAATCTGATGTTATGATTTTCATTAAGATTCTTTGACAATTAGGGGGTATTACCCACTTTTTTGAAAATCAGGCAAATATTTTCGGACTCTCAGCCTTTTATAGGTGACACTAAACTGAATGAATCTTAAAATATTTGGCACCAGCATAATAAGCCAATCCTTCTGATATATTTTATTGATATTAAATCCTTCTTTAGAGTGTCGGTTACTATTGAGCCGTGTCGCTCCTTAATTACAGATCATTACCACGAACTGTTTGATATAACGTACCAAGTAGTCTAGTAATAAGCCACCTGCCTTTCGTGCATGATATTTTTCAAGAACTTGACTCCCTTCCCCTACTTGCAAATTATTTTTCAACAAATTCAATTTAAGATTCTAGTGTGAAGCCAAGTACCTCTGATGCTTCCATGTAGGTCTATACTATCCTTCATGAGTTACTCTTCCCGCTCAAATATATTTTTTATGTATTAGTAAAGTCAGTACTATACCCCCCCTCTACTTCCACCCGAAGTCCTAGCTCACTGTTTTTAATATTTTTATTAGTGTGAAACCCCTCCAAAAAACAAACATTTTTATGTACGAGATAAGTTCAGCTAAGTGTACATCCCAACCCCACTTCCTCCGAAAATCCTAATTGTATCTATATTGTCTTAATTCAGCTCATTCTGTTTTAATATTTTTATGAATTTGAACCCCCCCCCCCACACACACACACTCACATACATAAACACTTCTTATGCACGTTTCACTCCAGAAATACACGCATACACTGACCAATTAGTAGTATCCCCCAAATTACTTTAAATGCACCCCTAGGAAAATTAACATTGGATGTTGGTCGTTGGTTATCTTTGTTGCTTATGTTTGCTAGTTATGTTTGTTGGTTTTTGGTTATGCTTGGTGGTTGCTGGTTATGATGGTCGATTGTTGGTTATTGTACCGTGAGTAGAAAACAAAATAACTTAAATTTTCCTTCTCTTTAAATATAAGAAACTTATTTCCTTCCAAAAATATTTTTTGTAAGATAAGATAAACTCCCCTTCATTCTGACAAGAATATTCCACGGAATATTCTATTGTTTAAATCCCATTTCAAACTTCTTTCTAATTTCTAACGAGGAAAGAAAACCTGCAATTTATTCTCATTAAACATCCCTGGAAAATACCAAATAAAAAAGATATTATTATTCGCATACCATCTTGATGAATTTCAAGTGAGAACAGATGTATTACTTTGTCTTATACAAAAGCCACACATTATTTTGTTCTGGAAATCTTTTGAAATCTGAATACTCCCAAATGAGCTAAACGTATTTAAAAAGTACCATTGGATTTTGCAATGCAAAAGAAGTCGATTCCCTTGACATCGGAAATCAGAGGGATTTCAACATTCGCAAAAAGTGTTTGACAAATTTCAAGACATTGTTTTAATACAAGGTATTGAGTTCCTTAGGAATGGGAGATTTTAATAGTTGAAAATTTCCAGAAAACTATTGGACTGTTGTGAAACATAATAAGAATATTTTAAAGCATAATAAGGGTATGAGGAATGACCGAAAATAAGTTGTTCCAATCGTGAATTAGTTTTTATTGCTCAGAGGCTAAATCAGTGATATATCTTAGTGAAAATGTGTTTTCGGGATCATTCAGTTTTTACGATTGAGTCAGAGCATTTCAGACAAGATTTGAAGTTTTGTATCATTCTTGTCTTATATTCGTACGCTGCTGTCTATAGCAATGTAAGTGACAATAAACCTATTACTTTTTTAATTCTGTTTTTTTCTATATAGGTCAGTATCTAAATTTGTATTAGGTAACTGGTTCTCTGCGTCTCCAGAATTCACTCCCAAATGGAATCTGAACTTCATGGAACTTTAAAGGAACTTAGTAAGGAGTTTGACTCTAGATATTATGGTTACGCTTCTACATTAGGAGTTCTTCAACAGTAAGATTAAGAGTCAATCAACTGCCTCCCGTGACATAAATAAATGAATTCCCCGGAAACAAATAAATAAATCCCATCGGAAGACAAATAGATAAAATCCCCCCGAAAGATTTGGCGCGGCCACAGCAAACTCGGAGGTAAGCACGAGAACTAGTTATACTACAAAAAAATTAATATACTGAGAGATACGGACGTATATAACAAGTGCCATATTTCTAAGCCTAGAAACCTTAAGCTAATAATATGGCCTCCCTCTTAGAATATCTCACATAGGAGATAAATAATAGTTTCCCCCTTAGTAGGCTAAGTACAAAAGGGTTAACTGATTGTTATGGCGTAATTTTATAAAGTTACACAACAGATCAACTATTTCAAAAAAAAACGGCTAATATGTCAGAAGAACTAGGCGAACTATGAATAGCGTAAAAACTAATCGCAAAAAATGTAGAAATAACCAAATCTCTTCCTCAATATGACGGATTATCAGATAGAGATGAATTCAATATCCAATTGGCCCAATGTGTAGAGATAACTAAAACTGAGCTAAAACCACTGGTAAGCATGCGACTCCTAAGATTAAGAGGGCAAGCCTTGACGTTTTTAAAACAAATTGAAAATACTGTAGAGGAAGATAACAATCTCCCAATAAATTCAATAAACAAATTACTAAGAGCGTTCCGAGACAGATTTATTGAAACAAGTTCAACAAACAAATTAAAACAAGCGAAAGTATGCTTCGACCAAACACAGAATGTGCGAGAATATTTACATAATGTGAGAGTTTTAATTGAAGCAAAATTTGGAAAAGAGTCCGGGGAGCTATGTGAGAAAATTATTCTGCATGCCTTCAAGCAAGGGCTTAACCCTAAACTGTATCGCTTATTAATAGCTAAAAAAAATTGAATCACTTGATCAGGCCGCACAAGAAATTGAAAGAGCGCTAGAGATTGATGCAATAGCATGGCAACATAAAAAATCATCAGTTAATAACCTAGGCGAATCAGCCAAAAAACCGTCACGCGAAGTTTCCCCTGCATTTTTTTCAAGAGATAATTCCCAAATACCAAATAAAAGTAGACCACAAGAACCTGTTAGGCAAAGTATCGTACGCTTTCAGCCTACTAAACCAACAAATTATGGAAACAATTCAACAATAATAAGATACTTTACTTGCAATCGTCCCGGTCAAATCGGAAGGGAGTTCCGTTCTAGAAACCATTACGGCCCAACAGCACCAAATGATGACAACCGTTGGTTTGGGAGAACAAACTTAAATGCCTATGGGCCAAGAAATAATAGGGGATTACTCCGCAACCCCAACCAAAAGGGCTTAGCGTATACAAACCCTCCCCCCAACAGACTAAATAACTATTGGTTCCCTAACTCAAATACTCGGCAAAACATATACCAGTATAGTGAAGGAACAGTATATCCTACTAGGTTTAATAGAAATACGGGTAACAATAGCGGAAATTTCCCGACGGAGAGAAATTTTCCATCGGTGCGAAATAAACAAACACCGCGAGCCGCGGGCGCAAAAAATGCCAACCCGCGTAACAATGCGTGGCAACCTTGAAAGTCAAATTTCAATCAGTTAGCCAGGGAAATTTCTACGGTACCACTAATGCAAGCACCAACATACCATCTAACCCTTAAGGAGACGAACCAGGCCCCCTAGAAGAGAAGAAGGGACCAAGGGAGCCAGAATTTTTTAAAGGTCCCATCCAATAATGGCACCATCTTTTGGTGATAATAATAATATGTTACCCAAATTTAATGATTTTTGTGTTGCAAATGTTTATTTTAAAGAACTGGTAGATTTCGGCGCGACAGTTGACATAATATGCTCAAATGTATTCAATAAATTTCCCTCTTACATTAAACGACGGAAGAACTTTGATATTCCTAATTTAACTAGTTTAACAGGGCATAATTTGGATACGAAAGGCTCAATTTGCCTAGACGTGAAAAAAGATAATAGAATTTTTCCGACCAACTTCATAATATGCAAAAAATTTCCATGTGAAGCCATAATTGGTGCCAATTTCTTGAGATCAAATAAAGTGCTATTGGATGTAGCGAATGATATACTCATATACCAAGCAAATTTTTCTCCCCGACGAGTGGAGGAAGAGGATGCAACAGTGAATAGAATAAAATCTTTTGTACCTCATTTCTCGTCTCGTAGAGGATACTGTGTCTCCAGAAATTGGCCCTCCTACGATAGTAAGGAAGCAAATTCAAGCAATAATTGGATTGAGTCTTCAAAAACAAAAATAGGCGATATGCAACAATATAGGTCTAATAAAATTATGAAAATATTGGAATTATGGAAAAAAGTAATAAGCCTCAACACGACTCATGCGGAACCAACATTAATTGTGAAAGACTTAACGCAACAAAACAACAGTCTGAATGTAATTTAAAATGAAGTTGAAGAGAAATATTATGAGTTTACAGTAAGAAAAACGAAAGTCCGTCCTAAAACAATGGAAAGATTTCAAATGTCGCAAATGATCGAACCAATAAATGATAAATCTGAAAAATGGTTTGCGTTCTCGTCGGAGGGAAGTCCTGAGAATCTGTTATGCGAAGGACAAATCATATCCTATGAAAAAGGAGAAGGTTTTATTTGGGTAACGAATAACCATGAAAATGTTACAAGTATGATAAAAAAAGAACGTGTCTAGTCCAAATATAATTTAATTCAGAACGTCATTTTGAAAAGTGCAAAAATTCCAAAAGAAATTTAGTTAATAGAATTAATGCCTCGAATGACAAACACCCTCTAACTAAATCACAATTTTTAAGTAAATTTAACATAGACCACATTACTGACATGAAACTAAATCAAAAATTACGTGTGCTATAATGGTATTTTAAAGATGTGTTCTCCACATCTGAAGAAGATATTGGACTAATACCGTTTTATGAACACTCAATTCAAACTACAGGATTACCGGTCGCAAAACAGCCATACCGTATCCCGTACAAGCATAAGAATTGGTTAGTAAATAAAATACATGAATTAGACAGAAATAATATTATACGCCCCAGTATAAGTCCGTATTCAGCACCAGTGATCTTAATCCCAAAGGAAAAATTACCTTAGACTTGTGGTAGACTATAGAGCCCTTAATAAGCAAGTAGTTAGTGATAAATTACTCTATCCAAGAATAGATGTAATTCTTGACTCCAGCTCAAGTAAAAACACAATTTTTACTTCCTTAGATCTTACACAAAGCTATCACCAAGTAAAGATTGCAGAAAAATATGCCTATAAAACTGCGTTTTCCACAACTGAATGCGGTTCCTACGGATACCTAAGAGTACCTTTTGGACTTAAGACAAGCTCAAGTGCCTTATGTAGACCCTTGTAACACATATTAGTAGGATTAAAGAATATCATTCACTTCGTTGACGATGTGATATACGTAGGAGAAAACGCAGAAGAACATTTAACAACATTAGCTAAAGTGTTCGAGAAATTCAGAGAGGGTAACTTAAATGCCGGCCAGAAAAAGTAAATTTATTACAGCCTAATATTAAATTTTTGGGAGTAGTGACGAACCAAGATCAGATATCTCCAGATACTGACAATATAAAATGTGCTCAAAATCTTAGACCTCCGCGAAACATAAAACAATTAAGAGGAATTTTAGGCCTTTGTGGTTAATTTAGATAAATTTTACGCAATTAAGCTCAAATTGTGAAACCCCTAATGGAATTAACTCAAGGGAATCCCCAAAATATCACCTGGTCCCAGGAATCTCAAACTTATGTAGACCGTCTCAAGAAGGCACTCACTTCTGAACCAATATTATCGTTACCTAATTTCGAAAACGGGCAATTTGTGGTCACAACTGATGTCTCATTAAAAGGCATAGGTGCAATTCTTTCCCAAGTAATATGCTGCAGAGAAAGAGGAATATGCTACTCAAGTAGAACTTTGTCCAAAAATGAGAGTGATTATTCCGCAACCCAATTACAACTAATATCTATAATCCACCCCTTGGACAAGTTTAGACATTATTTACTTGGTTGAAAATTTAAGCTACGTTCGGACCATAAAAGTCTGCAATACTTGCGTATTTTCAAAAACCCCACTGGAATTCTAGCTAGATGGATAAGGAAAATCCAAGACCTAGACTATGAATTTGAATGCTTAAAAGGCAAGAAAAACTTTCCTTGTGATTACTTGAGTAGATTTCCAGAAGATATCCCGTCAGATGCCAAGCAAGAGGAAATTAATGCAATCAATACTACCAGTAAACGCGAATATAAGAAAATAAATCTAAGAACAGAATAGAAGAAAACGAGAATAACAATTGTCCCTTATCCTTGGAAAATATAAAAAGAAACCAGAATAAGGATGAAATGTGTTCAGTACTTATTAACTATTTTGTGAATGATAATAATTTACCCGATAAATTCAAAACTCTTAGAAGAGAAATAGATAATTTTTACTGTGATCTTGACGAAGAAATCCTATGCAGAATTTTGACAGCTGAGGCAAATAGAAACCAAACTTCAATGATCCCCGTGTTACCCCAAAACTTAGTAGTACCTCCTTTTTAATTCTTTCATTATGATACAGGTGGACACTTAAGAATAACTAAAAACTTTCCCAAATTAAAACAATATTTCTTCGTTCCGTCGGCGTTAACCAAACTCAAGGACTTTATAAATAGATGTGAATCATGTAATTTGAGAAAAAATTCTCAAGCTTATCCTAACCCTCCAATGGGAAGAGTCCCAGTAGCAAGATTCCCATTCGATATTATTCCGTTTGAGTTGTATGGAACCAGTAGAGGCTTATGTGTTTTCAACCGAGGTCATACTTGTATTCTTTCAGTCATAGATCACTTTTCCGGATTTACATTTGCAAAAGCATTAAAAAGTCAAGGCACGTATGCCATAAGCAAGGCATTGGCGAAATTTTTTTTTAAATTTGTAATGCCAAATACGGTAATAGGCGGTAACGGAAGTAATATTCTTTCCAAAGTAACAAAAGACTTAATGAGTTTTCTTAACATAGAGAAATTGGTAACATCTCCATATCACCCACCGGCCAATGGTAAAATAGAAAAAAAGCATAAAATTTTTTCGAACATCTTAAGCATTTACACAAAAAATAACAGAAACGACTGGGATCAATTCTTACCATATTTAACCAACATATTCAATACTGCCTATTCGGAGACAACTAAAGAAAGGCCTTTCTATTCATTATATGGCTCTTTCTATTCATTATATGGCGGTGGTTTATCGTGTCACTGTTACCCTCTCTTGATGTTTCAAAGTTCATTTTTGAATTTTTTGTCGTTGAAATATAGCTCTTGGAATATTTTCGTAGCGTTATGTCTTGTCACCGTTACATTATGTAGATGTTTCAAAGTTCAGTTTGCAATTTTCTCCTTGAAATGTAAAACTTGGAATATTTTAGTAGTGGTTTACCATGTCACTTTTACATTCTGTAGATGTTTCAAAGTTCATTTTGTAATTCTTTCGTTTAAATGTAAGACTTGGAATATTTTTCTATTCTTGCATCGTGGTTTACCTTGACAGTGTTACATTCTGTCGATGTTTCAAAGTTCAGTTTGGAATTGTTTTCTAGAAATGTAAGACTTGGATAAATTTTTTACCTTGTCACTGTTACATTCTGTTAATGTTTCATAGTTCATTTCGGGATTTTCTCGTTGAAATGTAACACTTGGAATATTTTCGTAGTGTTATGTATCATGAGAGCTCATGATAACCTAAGTTAGATTAACCTAACTTAATTGTAAAAAAACTTAACTTTGACAGATAACTTGCTAACAGAATGTAACGGTGACAAAATAAACCACTACAAAAATATTAAAATTTTAACACTTCACGGAGAACTTGAAAAATCAACCGAAATTTAACAATGACATGGTAAACCACTACAAAAACATTCCAAGTCTTCCATTTCAATGAAAAAATCCCGATATGACCTTTGAAACATCAACAGAATGTAGCAGTGACATGGTGGGTCACAAGACAATAGTACAAAAATATTTGAAGTCTTACATTTCGAGAAAAAAATTCCAAAATGAACTTTGAAAGATCAAGAGTTTGTAACAATGACAAGGTAAACCACTACTAAAATATTCCAAGTCTTACATTTCAAGAAAAAATTCCAAACTTAACTTCGAAAAATCTACAGAAAGTAACCTTGACAAGACACAACGCTACGAAAATATTCCAAGTTTTACATTTCTATGAAAAAAAATCCAAAATGAACTTTGAAACATCAAGAGAGTGTAACAGTGACAAGGTCAACAACAATACAACGGTAAAAAAAATTCCACGTCCTACCTTTCAGCGAAAAAATTCAAAAATTAAATTTGAATCATCAAGAGAGTTTCACCATGTTATGGTAGATCATGACATAACACTACAAAAAATATTTGAAGTCTTACATTTGAAGGAAAAAATTCAACTGATTGTTTAAACATCAACTGAATGTAGCAGTGACAAGGTAAACCAGAACAAAAATATTCCAAGTCTTACATTTCAACGAAAAAATCCTGAAATAAACTTTGAAACATCAGCATAATGTAACAGTGACATGGTGAGCCACGAGACAAGAGTACAAAAATATTCCAAGTCCTACATTTGAAGCAAAAATTCCAAATGAATGTTGAAATATCAAGTGAATGCAGAAGTGACAAGACACATAACTATGAAAATATTCCAAATGCTACATTTAAACGAGAAAACCCCGAAATGAACTATGAAACATTAACCGAATGTAATAGTGACAAGGTAAAACACTACAAAAATATTCCAAGTCTTAGGAAACAATTCCGAAATGAACTTTGAAACATCGGAAGAATGTAATACTGTCAGGGCAAACCACGACGCAACAGTACACAAATATTCCAAGTCTTACTTTTCAATGAAAAAATTACAAAATGAACTTTGAAACATCTAGAGAATGTAAAAGTGACATGTTAAACCACTACCAAAATATTCCAAGTCATACATTTCAAGGAAAAAATTCCAAACTGAACTTTGAAAAATATACAGAATGTAACCTTGACAAGACACAACTCTACGAAAATATTCCAAGTGTTACATTTCAATGAAAAAAATCCAAAATGAACTTTGAAACATCAAGAGAGTGTAACAGTGACAAGGTAAACCACAATACAACAGTACAAAAAATTCCAAGTCTTTCATTTCAACGAAAAACTTCGAAAATGAACTTTGAATCATCAAGAGAGTGTAAGTGTGACAAGATAAATCATGACACAAAACTACAAAAAATATTTGAAGTCTTACATTTGAAGGAAAAAAATTCAACTGAATGTTTAAACATCAACTGATTGTAGCAGTGACAAGGTAGACCAGTACAAAAATATTCCAAGTCTTACATTTCAACGAAAAAATCCTGAAATAAACTTTGAAACAACAGCATAATGTAACAGTGACAGGGTGAGCCACGAGACAAGAGTACAAAAATATTCCAAGTCTTACATTTGAAGCAAAAATTCCAAATGAATGTTGAAACATCAACTGAATATAGCAGTGACAAGACACATCACTACCGAAAACATTCCAAGTGTTATATTTCAACGAAAAAATCCCGAAATAAACTATGAAAGATTAACCGAATATAACAGTGACAAGTTAGACCACTACAAAAATATTCCAAGTCTTAGGAAACAATTCCGAAATGAGCTTTGAAACATTGACAGAATGTAATACTGTCAGGGCAAACCACGACGCAACAGTACACAAATATTCCAAGTCTTACTTTTCAACGAAAAAATGCGAAATGAACTTTGAAACATCTAAAGAATGTAAAAGTGACAAGGTAAACCACTACAAAAATATTCCAAGTCTTAGGAAACAATTCCGAAATGAACTTTGAAACATCGACAGAATGTAATA